>NW_025422613.1:0-80571 GCF_904849725.1 Hordeum vulgare subsp. vulgare | reverse complement strand
AAATATGCTTATTAAGCCATTTTGGATCTAGCTAAGCTAATTATATGCCATTTAATACCTAAGTTAGGGGGAATAGGTCATCTTGGATCTAAGTTAGCCTTATTATGTCATTTCGAGGATAATTAGCTAAGTATATGTCATTTTAGAGCTAATTATGTCATTTCGAGGATAATTATCTAAGTGTAGGTCATGTTTTATGAAATAGACCATTTTGGAGCTAACTAAGCTAATTATGTCATATAGGTGGAAGCCTAGCTAACTATAGGTCATTTCGGAGCTAACTTTGATAAAATAGGTCATTCCGGAGCAAACTATGCTTATTAAGCCATTTTGGATCTAGCTAACCTAATTATATGCCATTTAATACGTAAGTTAGGGGGAATAGGTCATCTTGGAGCTAAGTTAGCCTTATTATGTCATTTCGATGATAATTATCTAAGTATATGTCATTTTGGAGCTAATTATGTCATTTCGAGGATAATTAGCTAAGTATAGGTCATGTTTTATTGAATAGACAATTTTGGAGCTAACTAAGCTAATTATGTCATTTAGGTGGAAGCCTAGCTAACTATAGGTCATTTCGAGCTAACTTCGGTAAAATAGGTCATTCCGGAGCAAACTATGCTTATTAAGCCATTTTGGATCTAGCTAAGCTAATTATAGCCCATTTAATACCTAAATTAGGGGGAATAGGTCATCTTGGAGCTAAGTTAGCTTTATTATGTCATTTCAATGATAATTAGCTAAGTATATGTCATTTTGGAGCTAATTACGTCATTTCGAGGATAATTATCTAAGTATAGGTCATGTTTTATTAAATAGACCATTTTGGAGCTAACTAAGCTAATTATGTCATTTAGGTGGAAGCCTAGCTAACTATAGGTCATTTCGGAGCTAACTTTGGTAAAATATGTCATTCGGAGCAAACTATGCTTATTAAGCCATTTTGGATCTAGCTAACCTAATTATAGGCCATTTAATACCTAAGTTAGGGGGAATAGGTCATCTTGGAGCAAAGTTAGCCTTATTATGCCATTTCGATGATAATTAGCTAAATATATGTCATTTTGGAGCTAATTATGTCATATCGAGGATAATTAGCTAAGTATAGGTCATGTTTTATTAAATATACAATTTTGGAGCTAACTAAGCTAATTATGTCATTTAGGTGGAAGCCTAGCTAACTATAGGTCATTTCGGAGCTAACTTGGGTAAAAATAGGTCATTCCGGAGCAAACTATGCTTATTGAGCTATTTTGGATCTGGCTAAGCTAATTATAGGCCAATTAATACCTAAGTTAGGGGGAATAGGTCATCTTGTAGATAAGTTAGCTTATTATGTTATTTAGGACACAACTTAGCTAACTACAGGTCATTTATTATTAAATAGGTCATTTTTGAGCTAACTAAGCTAATTATGACATTTAGGTGGAAGCCTAGCTAACTATATCTCATTTCGGAGCTAACTTGGGTTAAATATGTCATTTTGGAGCATAATTAGCTAAGAATGCATTTTTGGAGCTAATTATGTCAGTTCGAGGATAAATAGCTAAGTATAGGTCATGTTTTATTAAATAGACCATTTTGGAGCTAACTAAGCTAATTATATCATTCAGGTGGAAGCCTAACTAAATATACGTCATTTCGGAGCTAACTTGGGTGAAATAGGTCATTCCGAAGCAAATATGCTTATTAAGCCATTTTGGATCTAGCTAAGCTAATTATATGCCATTTAATACCTAAGTTAGGGGGAATAGGTCATCTTGGAGCTAAGTTAGCCTTATTATGTCATTTCGAGGATAATTAGCTAAGTATATGTCATTTTGGAGCTAATTATGTCATTTCGAGGATAATTAGCGAAGTATAGGTCATGTTTTATTAAGTAGACCATTTTGGAGCTAACTAAGCTAATTATGTCATTTAGGTGGAAGCCTAGCTAACTATAGGTCATTTCGGAGCTAACTTGGGTAAAATAGGTCATTCCGGAGCAAACTATGCTTATTAAGCCATTTTGTATCTAGCTAAGCTAATTTTAGGCCATTTAATACCTAAGTTAGGGGGAATAGGTCATCTTGGAGCTAAGTTAGCCTTATTATGTCATTTCGAGGATAATTAGCTAAGTATATGTCATGTTGGAGCTAATTATGTCATTTCGAGGATAATTATCTAAATATAGGTCATGTTTTATTAAATAGACCATTTTGAAGCTAACTAAGCTAATTATGACATTTAGGTGGAAGCCTAGCTAACTATAGGTCATTTTGGAGCTAACTTGAGTAAAATAAGTCATTCCAGAGCAAACTATACTTATTAAGACATTTCGGATCTAGCTAACCTAATTATAGGCCATTTAATACCTAAGTTAGGGGAATAGGTCATCTTGGAGCTAAGTTAGCCATATTATGTCATTTCGATGATAATTAGCTAAGTATATGTCATTTTGGAGCTAATTATGTGATTTCGAGGATCATTAGCTAAGTATAGGTCATGTTTTATTAAATAGATCATTTTGGAGCTAACTAAGCTAATTATGTCATTTAGGTGGAAGCCTAGCTAACTATAGGTCATTCGGAGCTAACTTGGGTAAAATAGGTCATTCCGGAGAATACTATGCTTATTACGCCATTTTGGATCTAGCTAATCTAATTATAGGCCATTTAATACCTAAGTTAGGGGGAATATGTCATCTTGGAGCTAAGTTAGCCTTATTATGTCATTTAGGAGAGAACTTAGCGAACTATAGGTCATTTATTATTAAATAGGTCATTTTAGAGCTAATCAAGCTAATTATGTCATTTAGGTGGAAGCCTAGCTAACTATATGTCGTTTCGGAGCTAACTTGGGTTAAATAGGTCATTTTGGAGGATAATTAGCTAAGAATGCATTTTTGGAGCTAATTATGTCAGTTCGAGGATAAATAGCTAAGTATAGGTCATGTTTTCTTAAATAGACCATTTTGGAGCTAACTAAGCTAATTATGTCATTTAGGTGGAAGCCTAGCTAACTATAGCTCATTTCGGAGCTAACTTGGGTAAAATAGGTCATTTCGGAGCTAACTTGGGTAAAATAGGTCATTCTGGGGCAAACTATGCTTATTAAGCCATTTTAGATCTAGCTAAGCTAATTATATGCCATTTAATACCTAAGTTAGGGGGGAATAGGTCATCTTGGATCTAAGTTAGCCTTATTATGTCATTTCGAGGATAATTAGCTAAGTATATGTCATTTTGGAGCTAATTATGTCATTTCGAGGATAATTATCTAAGTATAGGTCATGTTTTATGAAATAGACCATTTTGGAGCTAACTAAGCTAATTATGTCATTTAGGTGGAAGCCTAGCTAACTATAGGTCATTTCGGAGCTAACTTTGATAAAATAGGTCATTCCGGAGCAAACTATGCTTATTAAGCCATTTTGGATCTAGCTAACCTAATTATATACCATTTAATACGTAAGTTAGGGGGAATAGGTCATCTTGGAGCTAAGTTAGCCTTATTATGTCATTTCGATGATAATTATCTAAGTATATGTCATTTTGGAGCTAATTATGTCATTTCGAGGATAATTAGCTAAGTATAGGTCATGTTTTATTGAATAGACAATTTTGGAGCTAACTAAGCTAATTATGTCATTTAGGTGGAAGCCTAGCTAACTATAGGTCATTTCAAGCTAACTTCGGTAAAATAGGTCATTCCGGAGCAAACTATGCTTATTAAGCCATTTTGGATCTAGCTAAGCTAATTATAGCCCATTTAATACCTAAGTTAGGGGGAATAGGTCATCTTGGAGCTAAGTTAGCTTTATTATGTCATTTCAAGGATAATTAGCTAAGTATATGTCATTTTGGAGCTAATTATGTCATTTCGAGGATAATTATCTAAGTATAGGTCATGTTTTATTAAATAGACCATTTTGGAGCTAACTAAGCTAATTATATCATTTAGGTGGAAGCCTAGCTAACTATAGGTCATTTCGGAGCTAACTTCGGTAAAATAGGTCATTCCGGAGCAAACTATACTTATTAAGCCATTTTGGATCTAGCTAAGCTAATTATAGGTCATTTAATACCTAAGTTAGGGGGAATAGGTCATCTAGGACCTAAGTTAGCCTTATTATGTCATTTAGGACACAACTTAGCTAACTACATGTCATTTATTATTAAATAGGTCATTTTAGAGCTAATCAAGCTAATTATGTCATTTAGGTGGAAGCCTAGCTAACTATGTGTCGTTTCGGAGCTAACTTGGGTTAAATATGTCATTTTGGAGGATAATTAGCTAAGAATGCATTTTTGGAGCTAATAATGTCAGTTCGAGGATAAATAGCTAAGTATAGGTCATGTTTTATTAAATAGACCATTTTGGACCTAACTAAGCTAATTATGTCATTTAGGTGGAAGCCTAGCTAACTATAGGTCATTTCGGAGCTAACTTGGGCAAAATAGGTCATTTCGGAGCTAACTTGGGTGAAATAGGTCATTCCGAAGCAAATATGCTTATTAAGCCATTTTGGATCTAGCTAAGCTAATTATATGCCATTTAATACCTAAGTTAGGGGGAATAGGTCATCTTGGATCTAAGTTAGCCTTATTATGTCATTTCGAGGATAATTAGCTAAGTATATGTCATTTTAGAGCTAATTATGTCATTTCGAGGATAATTATCTAAGTATAGGTCATGTTTATTAAATAGACCATTTTGGAGCTAACTAAGCTAATTATGTCATTTAGGTGGAAGCCTAGCTAACTATAGGTCATTTCGGAGCTAACTTCGGTAAAATAGGTCATTCCGGAGCAAACTATGCTTATTAAGCCATTTTGGATCTAGCTAAGCTAATTATAGGTCATTTAATACCTAAGTTAGGGGGAATAGGTCATCTAGGACCTAAGTTAGCCTTATTATGTCATTTAGGACACAACTGAGCTAACTACATGTCATTTATTATTAAATAGGTCATTTTTGAGCTAACTAAGCTAATTATGACATTTAGGTGGAAGCCTAGCTAACTATATGTCGTTTCAGAGCTAACTTGGGTTAAATATGTCATTTTGGAGCATAATTAGCTAAGAATGCATTTTTGGAGCTAATTATGTCAGTTCGAAAATATATAGCTAAGTATAGGTCATGTTTTATTAAATAGACCATTTTGGAGCTAACTAAGCTAATTATATCATTCAGGTCGAAGCCTAACTAAATATAGGTCATTTTGGAGCTAACTTGGGTGAAATAGGTCATTCCGGAGCAAATATGCTTATTATGCCATTTTGGATCTAGCTAAGCTAATTATATGCCATTTAATACCTAAGTTAGGGGGAATAGGTCATCTTGGATCTAAGTTAGCCTTATCATGTCATTTCGAGGATAATTAGCTAAGTATATGTCATTTTGGAGCTAATTATGTCATTTCGAGGATAAATAGCTAAGTATAGGTCGTGTTTTATTAAATAGACCATTTTGGAGCTAACTAAGCTAATTATGTCATTTAGGTGGAGCCTAGCTAACTATAGGTCTTTTCGGAGCTAACTTTGGTAAAATAGGTCATTCTGGAGCAAACTATACTTATTAAGCCATTTTGGATCTAGCTAACCTAATTATAGGCCATTTAATACCTAAGTTAGGGGGAATAGGTTATCTTGGAGCTAAGTTAGCCTTATTAGGACATTTCGAGGATAATTAGCTAAGTATATGTCATTTTGGAGCTAATTATGTCATTTCAAGGATAATTAGCTAAGTATAGGTCATGTTTTATTAAATAGACCATTTTGGAACTAACTAAGCTAATTATGTCATTTACGTGGAAGCCTAGCTAACTATAGGTCATTTCGGAGCTAACTTGGGTAAAATAGGCCATTCAGGAGCAAACTATGGTTATTAAGCCATTTTGGATCTAGCTAAGCTAATTATATGCCATTTAATACCTAAGTTAGGGGGAATAGGTCATCTTGGAGCTAAGTTAACCTTATTATGTCATTTAGGACAGAACTTAGCTAAATATAGGTCATTTAATATTAAATAGGTCCTTTTGGAGCTAACTAAGCTAATAATGACATTTTGGTGGAAGCCTAGCTAACTATATGTCGTTTCGGAGCTAACTTGGGTTAAATATGTCGTTTTAGAGGATAATTAGCTAAGAATGCATTTTTGAAGCTAATTATGTCAGTTCGAGGATAAATAGCTAAGTATAGGTCATGTTTTATTAAATAGACCATTTTGGAGCTAACTAAGCTAATTATGTCATTCAGGTGGAAATCTAGCTAACTGTAGGTCATTTCGGAGCTAACTTGGGTAAAATAGATCATTCCGGAGCAAACTATGCTTGTTAAGCCATTTTGGATCTAGCTAAGCTAATTATATGCCATTTAATACGTAAGTTAGGGGGAATAGGTCATCTTGGATCTAAGTTAGCCTTATTATGTCATTTCGAGGATAATTATCTAAGTATATGTCATTTTGGAGCTAATTATGTCATTTCAAGGATAATTAGCTAAGTATAGGTCATGTTTTATTAAATAGACCATTTTGGAGCTAATAAGCTAATTATGTCATTTAGGTGGAAGCCTAGCTAACTATAGGTCATTTCGGAGCTAACTTGGGTAAAATAGGTCATTCCGGAGCAAACTATGCTTATTAAGCCATTTTGGATCTAACTAAGCTAATTTTAGGCCATTTAATACCTAAGTTAGGGGAAATAGGTCATCTTGAAGCTAAGTTAGCCTTATTATGTCATTTCGAGGATAATTATCTAAGTATAGGTCATGTTTTATGAAATAGACCATTTTGGTGCTAACTAAGCTAATTATGTCATTTAGGTGGAAGCCTAGCTAACTATAGGTCATTTCGGAGCTAACTTTGATCAAATAGGTCATTCCGGAGCAAACTATGCTTATTAAGCCATTTTGTATCTAGCTAACCTAATTATACGCCATTTAATACGTAAGTTAGGGGGAATAGGTCATCTTGGAGCTAAGTTAGCCTTATTATGTCATTTCGATGATAATTATCTAAGTATATGTCATTTTGGAGCTAATTATGTCATTTCGAGGATAATTAGCTAAGTATAGGTCATGTTTTATTGAATAGACAATTTTGGAGCTAACTAAGCTAATTATGTCATTTAGGTGGAAGCCTAGCTAACTATAGGTCATTTCGAGCTAACTTCGGTAAAATAGGTCATTCCGGAGCAAACTATGCTTATTAAGCCATTTTGGATCTAGCTAAGCTAATTATAGCCCATTTAATACCTAAGTTAGGGGGAATAGGTCATCTTGGATCTAAGTTAGCCTTATTATGTCATTTCGAGGATAATTAGCTAAGAATGCATTTTTGGAGCTAATAATGTCAGTTCGAGGATAAATAGCTAAGTATAGGTCATGTTTTATTAAATAGTCCATTTTGGACCTAACTAAGCTAATTATGTCATTTAGGTGGAAGCCTAGCTAACTATAGGTCATTTCGGAGCTAACTTGGGTAAAATAGGTCATTTCGGAGCTAACTTGGGTGAAATAGGTCATTCCGAAACAAATATGCTTATTAAGCCATTTTGGATCTAGCTAAGCTAATTATATGCCATTTAATACCTAAGTTAGGGGGAATAGGTCATCTTGGATCTAAGTTAGCCTTATTATGTCATTTCGAGGATAATTAGCTAAGTATATGTCATTTTAGAGCTAATTATGTCATTTCGAGGATAATTATCTAAGTATAGGTCATGTTTTATTAAATAGACCATTTTGGAGCTAACTAAGCTAATTATGTCATTTAGGTGGAAGCCTAGCTAACGATAGGTCATTTCGGAGCTAACTTCGGTAAAATAGGTCATTCCGGAGCAAACTATGCTTATTAAGCCATTTTGGATCTAGCTAAGCTAATTATAGGTCATTTAATACCTAAGTTCGGGGGAATAGGTCATCTAGGACCTAAGTTAGCCTTATTATGTCATTTAGGACACAACTTAGCTAACTACATGTCATTTATTATTAAATAGGTCATTTTTGAGCTAACTAAGCTAATTATGACATTTAGGTGGAAGCCTAGCTAACTATATGTCGTTTCAGAGCTAACTTGGGTTAAATATGTCATTTTGGAGCATAATTAGCTAAGAATGCATTTTTGGAGCTAATTATGTCAGTTCGAAAATAAATAGCTAAGTATAGGTCATGTTTTATTAAATAGACCATTTTGGAGCTAACTAAGCTAATTATATCATTCAGGTCGAAGCCTAACTAAATATAGGTCATTTTGGAGCTAACTTGGGTGAAATAGGTCATTCCGGAGCAAATATGCTTATTATGCCATTTTGGATCTAGCTAAGCTAATTATATGCCATTTAATACCTAAGTTAGGGGGAATAGGTCATCTTGGATCTAAGTTAGCCTTATCATGTCATTTCGAGGATAATTAGCTAAGTATATGTCATTTTGGAGCTAATTATGTCATTTCGAGGATAAATAGCTAAGTATAGGTCGTGTTTTATTAAATAGACCATTTTGGAGCTAACTAAGCTAATTATGTCATTTAGGTGGAGCCTAGCTAACTATAGGTCATTTCGGAGCTAACTTTGGTAAAATAGGTCATTCTGGAGCAAACTATACTTATTAAGCCATTTTGGATCTAGCTAACCTAATTATAGGCCATTTAATACCTAAGTTAGGGGGAATAGGTTATCTTGGAGCTAAGTTAGCCTTATTAGGACATTTCGAGGATAATTAGCTAAGTATGTGTCATTTTGGAGCTAATTATGTCATTTCAAGGATAATTAGCTAAGTATAGGTCATGTTTTATTAAATAGACCATTTTGGAACTAACTAAGCTAATTATGTCATTTACGTGGAAGCCTAGCTAACTATAGGTCATTTCGGAGCTAACTTGGGTAAAATAGGCCATTCAGGAGCAAACTATGGTTATTAAGCCATTTTGGATCTAGCTAAGCTAATTATATGCCATTTAATACCTAAGTTAGGGGGAATAGGTCATCTTGGAGCTAAGTTAACCTTATTATCTCATTTAGGACAGAACTTAGCTAAATATAGGTCATTTAATATTAAATAGGTCATTTTGGAGCTAACTAAGCTAATCATGACATTTTGGTGGAAGCCTAGCTAACTATATGTCGTTTCGGAGCTAACTTGGGTTAAATATGTCGTTTTAGAGGATAATTAGCTAAGAATGCATTTTTGAAGCTAATTATGTCAGTTCGAGGATAAATAGCTTAGTATAGGTCATGTTTTATTAAATAGACCATTTTGGAGCTAACTAAGCTAATTATGTCATTCAGGTGGAAACCTAGCTAACTGTAGGTCATTTCGGAGCTAACTTGGGTAAAATAGATCATTCCGGAGCAAACTATGCTTGTTAAGCCATTTTGGATCTAGCTAAGCTAATTATATGCCATTTAATACGTAAGTTAGGGGGAATAGGTCATCTTGGATCTAAGTTAGCCTTATTATGTCATTTCGAGGATAATTATCTAAGTATATGTCATTTTGGAGCTAATTATGTCATTTCAAGGATAATTAGCTAAGTATAGGTCATGTTTTATTAAATAGACCATTTTGGAGCTAATAAGCTAATTATGTCATTTAGGTGGAAGCCTAGCTAACTATAGGTCATTTCGGAGCTAACTTGGGTAAAATAGGTCATTCCGGAGCAAAACTATGCTTATTAAGCCATTTTGGATCTAACTAAGCTAATTCTAGGCCATTTAATACCTAAGTTAGGGGCAATAGGTCATCTTGAAGCTAAGTTAGCCTTATTATGTCATTTCGAGGATAATTATCTAACTATAGGTCATGTTTTATGAAATAGACCATTTTGGAGCTAACTAAGCTAATTATGTCATTTAGGTGGAAGCCTAGCTAACTATAGGTCATTCCGGAGCTAACTTTGATAAAATAGGTCATTCCGGAGCAAACTATGCTTATTAAGCCATTTTGTATCTAGCTAACCTAATTATATGCCATTTAATACGTAAGTTAGGGGGAATAGGTCATCTTGGAGCTAAGTTAGCCTTATTATGTCATTTCGATGATAATTATCTAAGTATATGTCATTTGAGCTAATTATGTCATTTCGAGGATAATTAGCTAAGTATAGGTCATGTTTTATTGAATAGACAATTTTGGAGCTAACTAAGCTAATTATGTCATTTAGGTGGAAGCCTAGCTAACTATAGGTCATTTCGAGCTAACTTCGGTAAAATAGGTCATTCCGGAGCAAACTATGCTTATTAAGCCATTTTGGATCTAGCTAAGCTAATTATAGCCCATTTAATACCTAAGTTAGGGGGAATAGGTCATCTTGGAGCTAAGTTAGCTTTATTATGTCATTTCAAGGATACTTAGCTAAGTATATGTCATTTTGGAGCTAATTATGTCATTTCGAGGATAATTATCTAAGTATAGGTCATGTTTTATTAAATAGACCATTTTGGAGCTAACTAAGCTAATTATATCATTTAGGTGGAAGCCTAGCTAACTATAGGTCATTTCGGAGCTAACTTCGGTAAAATAGGTCATTCCGGAGCAAACTATACTTATTAAGCCATTTTGGATCTAGCTAAGCTAATTATAGGTCATTTAATACCTAAGTTCGGGGGAATAGGTCATCTAGGACCTAAGTTAGCCTTATTATGTCATTTAGGACACAACTTAGCTAACTACATGTCATTTATTATTAAATAGGTCATTTTAGAGCTAATCAAGCTAATTATGTCATTTAGGTGGAAGCCTAGCTAACTATGTGTCGTTTCGGAGCTAACTTGGGTTAAATATGTCATTTTGGAGGATAATTAGCTAAGAATGCATTTTTGGAGCTAATAATGTCAGTTCGAGGATAAATAGCAAAGTATAGGTCATGTTTTATTAAATAGACCATTTTGGACCTAACTAAGCTAATTATGTCATTTAGGTGGAAGCCTAGCTAACTATAGGTCATTTCGGAGCTAACTTGGGTAAAATAGGTCATTTCGGAGCTAACTTGGGTGAAATAGGTCATTCCGAAGCAAATATGCTTATTAAGCCATTTTGGATCTAGCTAAGCTAATTATATGCCATTTAATACCTAAGTTAGGGGGAATAGGTCATCTTGGATCTAAGTTAGCCTTATTATGTCATTTCGAGGATAATTAGCTAAGTATATGTCATTTTAGAGCTAATTATGTCATTTCGAGGATAATTATCTAAGTATAGGTCATGTTTTATTAAATAGACCATTTTGGAGCTAACTAAGCTAATTATGTCATTTAGGTGGAAGCCTAGCTAACTATAGGTCATTTCGGAGCTAACTTCTGTAAAATAGGTCATTCCGGAGCAAACTATGCTTATTAAGCCATTTTGGATCTAGCTAAGCTAATTATAGGTCATTTAATACCTAAGTTCGGGGGAATAGGTCATCTAGGACCTAAGTTAGCCTTATTATGTCATTTAGGACACAACTTAGCTAACTACATGTCATTTATTATTAAATAGGTCATTTTTGAGCTAACTAAGCTAATTATGACATTTAGGTGGAAGCCTAGCTAACTATATGTCGTTTCAGAGCTAACTTGGGTTAAATATGTCATTTTGGAGCATAATTAGCTAAGAATGCATTTTTGGAGCTAATTATGTCAGTTCGAAAATAAATAGCTAAGTATAGGTCATGTTTTATTAAATAGACCATTTTGGAGCAAACTAAGCTAATTATATCATTCAGGTCGAAGCCTAACTAAATATAGGTCATTTTGGAGCTAACTTGGGTGAAATAGGTCATTCCGGAGCAAATATGCTTATTATGCCATTTTGGATCTAGCTAAGCTAATTATATGCCATTTAATACCTAAGTTAGGGGGAATAGGTCATCTTGGATCTAAGTTAGCCTTATCATGTCATTTCGAGGATAATTAGCTAAGTATATGTCATTTTGGAGCTAATTATGTCATTTCGAGGATAAATAGCTAAGTATAGGTCGTGTTTTATTAAATAGACCATTTTGGAGCTAACTAAGCTAATTATGTCATTTAGGTGGAGCCTAGCTAACTATAGGTCATTTCGGAGCTAACTTTGGTAAAATAGGTCATTCTGGAGCAAACTATACTTATTAAGCCATTTTGGATCTAGCTAACCTAATTATAGGCCATTTAATACCTAAGTTAGGGGGAATAGGTTATCTTTGAGCTAAGTTAGCCTTATTAGGTCATTTCGAGGATAATTAGCTAAGTATATGTCATTTTGGAGCTAATTATGTCATTTCAAGGATAATTAGCTAAGTATAGGTCATGTTTTATTAAATAGACCATTTTGGAGCTAACTAAGCTAATTATGTCATTTACGTGGAAGCCTAGCTAACTATAGGTCATTTCGGAGCTAACTTGGGTAAAATAGGCCATTCAGGAGCAAACTATGGTTATTAAGCCATTTTGGATCTAGCTAAGCTAATTATATGCCATTTAATACCTAAGTTAGGGGGAATAGGTCATCTTGGAGCTAAGTTAACCTTATTATGTCATTTAGGACAGAACTTAGCTAAATATAGGTCATTTAATATTAAATAGGTCATTTTGGAGCTAAGTAAGCTAATTATGACATTTTGGTGGAAGCCTAGCTAACTATATGTCGTTTCGGAGCTAACTTGGGTTAAATATGTCATTTTAGAGGATAATTAGCTAAGAATGCATTTTTGAAGCTAATTATGTCAGTTCGAGGATAAATAGCTAAGTATAGGTCATGTTTTATTAAATAGACCATTTTGGAGCTAACTAAGCTAATTATGTCATTCAGGTGGAAACCTAGCTAACTGTAGGTCATTTCGGAGCTAACTTGGGTAAAATAGATCATTCCGGAGCAAACTATGCTTGTTAAGCCATTTTGGATCTAGCTAAGCTAATTATATGCCATTTAATACGTAAGTTAGGGGGAATAGGTCATCTTGGATCTAAGTTAGCCTTATTATGTCATTTCGAGGATAATTATCTAAGTATATGTCATTTTGGAGCTAATTATGTTTCAAGGATAATTAGCTAAGTATAGGTCATGTTTTATTAAATAGACCATTTTGGAGCTCATAAGCTAATTATGTCATTTAGGTGGAAGCCTAGCTAACTATTGGTCATTTCGGAGCTAACTTGGGTAAAATAGGTCATTCCGGAGCAAACTATGCTTATTAAGCCATTTTGGATCTAACTAAGCTAATTTTAGGCCATTTAATACCTAAGTTAGGGGGAATAGGTCATCTTGAAGCTAAGTTAGCCTTATTATGTCATTTCGAGGATAATTATCTAAGTATAGGTCATGTTTTATGAAATAGACCATTTTGGAGCTAACTAAGCTAATTATGTCATTTAGGTGGAAGCCTAGCTAACTATAGGTCATTTCGGAGCTAAGTTTGATAAAATAGGTCATTCCGGAGCAAACTATGCTTATTAAGCCATTTTGGATCTAGCTAACCTAATTATATGCCATTTAATACGTAAGTTAGGGGGAATAGGTCATCTTGGAGCTAAGTTAGCCTTATTATGTCATTTCGATGATAATTATCTAAGTATATGTCATTTTGGAGCTAATTATGTCATTTCGAGGATAATTAACTAAGCATAGGTCATGTTTTATTGAATAGACAATTTTGGAGCTAACTAAGCTAATTATGTCATTTAGGTGGAAGCCTAGCTAACTATAGGTCATTTCGAGCTAACTTCGGTAAAATAGGTCATTCCGGAGCAAACTATGCTTATTAAGCAATTTTGGATCTAGCTAAGCTAATTATAGCCCATTTAATACCTATGTTAGGGGGAATAGGTCATCTTGGAGCTAAGTTAGCTTTATTATGTCATTTCAAGGATAATTAGCTAAGTATATGTCATTTTGGAGCTAATTATGCCATTTCGAGGATAATTATCTAAGTATAGGTCATGTTTTATTAAATAGACCATTTTGGAGCTAACTAAGCTAATTATATCATTTAGGTGGAAGCCTAGCTAACTATAGGTCATTTCGGAGCTAACTTCGGTAAAATAGGTCATTCCGGAGCAAACTATACTTATTAAGCCATTTTGGATCTAGCTAAGCTAATTATAGGTCATTTAATACCTAAGTTAGGGGGAATAGGTCATCTAGGACCTAAGTTAGCCTTATTATGTCATTTAGGACACAACTTAGCTAACTACATGTCATTTATTATTAAATAGGTCATTTTAGAGCTAATCAAGCTAATTATGTCATTTAGGTGGAAGCCTAGCTAACTATGTGTCGTTTCGGAGCTAACTTGGGTTAAATATGTCATTTTGGAGGATAATTAGCTAAGAATGCATTTTTGGAGCTAATAATGTCAGTTCGAGGATAAATAGCTAAGTATAGGTCATGTTTTATTAAATAGACCATTTTGGACCTAACTAAGCTAATTATGTCATTTAGGTGGAAGCCTAGCTAACTATAGGTCATTTCGGAGCTAACTTGTGTAAAATAGGTCATTTCGGAGCTAACTTGGGTGTAATAGGTCATTCCGAAGCAAATATGCTTATTAAGCCATTTTGGATCTAGCTAAGCTAATTATATGCCATTTAATACCTAAGTTAGGGGGAATAGGTCATCTTGGATCTAAGTTAGCCTTATTATGTCATTTCGAGGATAATTAGCTAAGTATATGTCATTTTAGAGCTAATTATGTCATTTCGAGGATAATTATCTAAGTATAGGTCATGTTTTATTAAATAGACCATTTTGGAGCTAACTAAGCTAATTATGTCATTTAGGTGGAAGCCTAGTTAACTATAGGTCATTTCGGAGCTAACTTCGGTAAAATAGGTCATTCCGGAGCAAACTATGCTTATTAAGCCATTTTGGATCTAGCTAAGCTAATTATAGGTCATTTAATACCTAAGTTAGGGGGAATAGGTCATCTAGGACCTAAGTTAGCCTTATTATGTCATTTAGGACACAACTTAGCTAACTACATGTCATTTATTATTAAATAGGTCATTTTTGAGCTAACTAAGCTAATTATGACATTTAGGTGGAAGCCTAGCTAACTATATGTCGTTTCAGAGCTAACTTGGGTTAAATATGTCATTTTGGAGCATAATTAGCTAAGAATGCATTTTTGGAGCTAATTATGTCAGTTCGAAAATAAATAGCAAAGTATAGGTCATGTTTTATTAAATTGACCATTTTGGAGCTAACTAAGCTAATTATATCATCCAGGTCGAAGCCTAACTAAATATAGGTCATTTTGGAGCTAACTTGGGTGAAATAGGTCATTCCGGAGCAAATATGCTTATTATGCCATTTTGGATCTAGCTAAGCTAATTATATGCCATTTAATACCTAAGTTAGGGGGAATAGGTCATCTTGGATCTAAGTTAGCCTTATCATGTCATTTCGAGGATAATTAGCTAAGTATATGTCATTTTGGAGCTAATTATGTCATTTCGAGGATAAATAGCTAAGTATAGGTCGTGTTTTATTAAATAGACCATTTTGGAGCTAACTAAGCTAATTATGTCATTTAGGTGGAGCCTAGCTAACTATAGGTCATTTCGGAGCTAACTTTGGTAAAATAGGTCATTCTGGAGCAAACTATACTAATTAAGCCATTTTGGATATAGCTAACCTAATTATAGGCCATTTAATACCTAAGTTAGGGGGAATAGGTTATCTTGGAGCTAAGTTAGCCTTATTAGGTCATTTCGAGGATAATTAGCTAAGTATATGTCATTTTGGAGCTAATTATGTCATTTCAAGGATAATTAGCTAAGTATAGGTCATGTTTTATTAAATAGACCATTTTGGAGCTAACTAAGCTAATTATGTCATTTACGTGGAAGCCTAGCTAACTATAGGTCATTTCGGAGCTAACTTGGGTAAAATAGGCCATTCAGGAGCAAACTATGGTTATTAAGCCATTTTGGATCTAGCTAAGCTAATTATATGCCATTTAATACCTAAGTTAGGGGGAATAGGTCATCTTGGAGCTAAGTTAACCTTATTATGTCATTTAGGACAGAACTTAGCTAAATATAGGTCATTTAATATTAAATAGGTCATTTTGGAGCTAAGTAAGCTAATTATGACATTTTGGTGGAAGCCTAGCTAACTATATGTCGTTTCGGAGCTAACTTGGGTTAAATATGTCATTTTAGAGGATAATTAGCTAAGAATGCATTTTTGAAGCTAATTATGTCAGTTCGAGGATAAATAGCTAAGTATAGGTCATGTTTTATTAAATAGACCATTTTGGAGCTAACTAAGCTAATTATGTCATTCAGGTGGAAACCTAGCTAACTGTAGGTCATTTCGGAGCTAACTTGGGTAAAATAGATCATTCCGGAGCAAACTATGCTTGTTAAGCCATTTTGGATCTAGCTAAGCTAATTATATGCCATTTAATACGTAAGTTAGGGGGAATAGGTCATCTTGGATCTAAGTTAGCCTTATTATGTCATTTCGAGGATAATTATCTAAGTATATGTCATTTTGGAGCTAATTATGTTTCAAGGATAATTAGCTAAGTATAGGTCATGTTTTATTAAATAGACCATTTTGGAGCTCATAAGCTAATTATGTCATTTAGGTGGAAGCCTAGCTAACTATTGGTCATTTCGGAGCTAACTTGGGTAAAATAGGTCATTCCGGAGCAAACTATGCTTATTAAGCCATTTTGGATCTAACTAAGCTAATTTTAGGCCATTTAATACCTAAGTTAGGGGGAATAGGTCATCTTGAAGCTAAGTTAGCCTTATTATGTCATTTCGAGGATAATTATCTAAGTATAGGTCATGTTTTATGAAATAGACCATTTTGGAGCTAACTAAGCTAATTATGTCATTTAGGTGGAAGCCTAGCTAACTATAGGTCATTTCGGAGCTAAGTTTGATAAAATAGGTCATTCCGGAGCAAACTATGCTTATTAAGCCATTTTGGATCTAGCTAACCTAATTATATGCCATTTAATACGTAAGTTAGGGGGAATAGGTCATCTTGGAGCTAAGTTAGCCTTATTATGTCATTTCGATGATAATTATCTAAGTATATGTCATTTTGGAGCTAATTATGTCATTTCGAGGATAATTAACTAAGCATAGGTCATGTTTTATTGAATAGACAATTTTGGAGCTAACTAAGCTAATTATGTCATTTAGGTGGAAGCCTAGCTAACTATAGGTCATTTCGAGCTAACTTCGGTAAAATAGGTCATTCCGGAGCAAACTATGCTTATTAAGCAATTTTGGATCTAGCTAAGCTAATTATAGCCCATTTAATACCTATGTTAGGGGGAATAGGTCATCTTGGAGCTAAGTTAGCTTTATTATGTCATTTCAAGGATAATTAGCTAAGTATATGTCATTTTGGAGCTAATTATGCCATTTCGAGGATAATTATCTAAGTATAGGTCATGTTTTATTAAATAGACCATTTTGGAGCTAACTAAGCTAATTATATCATTTAGGTGGAAGCCTAGCTAACTATAGGTCATTTCGGAGCTAACTTCGGTAAAATAGGTCATTCCGGAGCAAACTATACTTATTAAGCCATTTTGGATCTAGCTAAGCTAATTATAGGTCATTTAATACCTAAGTTAGGGGGAATAGGTCATCTAGGACCTAAGTTAGCCTTATTATGTCATTTAGGACACAACTTAGCTAACTACATGTCATTTATTATTAAATAGGTCATTTTAGAGCTAATCAAGCTAATTATGTCATTTAGGTGGAAGCCTAGCTAACTATGTGTCGTTTCGGAGCTAACTTGGGTTAAATATGTCATTTTGGAGGATAATTAGCTAAGAATGCATTTTTGGAGCTAATAATGTCAGTTCGAGGATAAATAGCTAAGTATAGGTCATGTTTTATTAAATAGACCATTTTGGACCTAACTAAGCTAATTATGTCATTTAGGTGGAAGCCTAGCTAACTATAGGTCATTTCGGAGCTAACTTGTGTAAAATAGGTCATTTCGGAGCTAACTTGGGTGTAATAGGTCATTCCGAAGCAAATATGCTTATTAAGCCATTTTGGATCTAGCTAAGCTAATTATATGCCATTTAATACCTAAGTTAGGGGGAATAGGTCATCTTGGATCTAAGTTAGCCTTATTATGTCATTTCGAGGATAATTAGCTAAGTATATGTCATTTTAGAGCTAATTATGTCATTTCGAGGATAATTATCTAAGTATAGGTCATGTTTTATTAAATAGACCATTTTGGAGCTAACTAAGCTAATTATGTCATTTAGGTGGAAGCCTAGTTAACTATAGGTCATTTCGGAGCTAACTTCGGTAAAATAGGTCATTCCGGAGCAAACTATGCTTATTAAGCCATTTTGGATCTAGCTAAGCTAATTATAGGTCATTTAATACCTAAGTTAGGGGGAATAGGTCATCTAGGACCTAAGTTAGCCTTATTATGTCATTTAGGACACAACTTAGCTAACTACATGTCATTTATTATTAAATAGGTCATTTTTGAGCTAACTAAGCTAATTATGACATTTAGGTGGAAGCCTAGCTAACTATATGTCGTTTCAGAGCTAACTTGGGTTAAATATGTCATTTTGGAGCATAATTAGCTAAGAATGCATTTTTGGAGCTAATTATGTCAGTTCGAAAATAAATAGCAAAGTATAGGTCATGTTTTATTAAATTGACCATTTTGGAGCTAACTAAGCTAATTATATCATCCAGGTCGAAGCCTAACTAAATATAGGTCATTTTGGAGCTAACTTGGGTGAAATAGGTCATTCCGGAGCAAATATGCTTATTATGCCATTTTGGATCTAGCTAAGCTAATTATATGCCATTTAATACCTAAGTTAGGGGGAATAGGTCATCTTGGATCTAAGTTAGCCTTATCATGTCATTTCGAGGATAATTAGCTAAGTATATGTCATTTTGGAGCTAATTATGTCATTTCGAGGATAAATAGCTAAGTATAGGTCGTGTTTTATTAAATAGACCATTTTGGAGCTAACTAAGCTAATTATGTCATTTAGGTGGAGCCTAGCTAACTATAGGTCATTTCGGAGCTAACTTTGGTAAAATAGGTCATTCTGGAGCAAACTATACTAATTAAGCCATTTTGGATATAGCTAACCTAATTATAGGCCATTTAATACCTAAGTTAGGGGGAATAGGTTATCTTGGAGCTAAGTTAGCCTTATTAGGTCATTTCGAGGATAATTAGCTAAGTATATGTCATTTTGGAGCTAATTATGTCATTTCAAGGATAATTAGCTAAGTATAGGTCATGTTTTATTAAATAGACCATTTTGGAGCTAACTAAGCTAATTATGTCATTTACGTGGAAGCCTAGCTAACTATAGGTCATTTCGGAGCTAACTTGGGTAAAATAGGCCATTCAGGAGCAAACTATGGTTATTAAGCCATTTTGGATCTAGCTAAGCTAATTATATGCCATTTAATACCTAAGTTAGGGGGAATAGGTCATCTCGGAGCTAAGTTAACCTTATTATGTCATTTAGGACAGAACTTAGCTAAATATAGGTCATTTAATATTAAATAGGTCATTTTGGAGCTAACTAAGCTAATTATGACATTTTGGTGGAAGCCTAGCTAACTATATGTCGTTTCGGAGCTAACTTGGGTTAAATATGTCGTTTTAGAGGGTAATTAGCTAAGAATGCATTTTTGAAGCTAATTATGTCAGTTCGAGGATAAATAGCTAAGTATAGGTCATGTTTTATTAAATAGACCATTTTGGAGCTAACTAAGCTAATTATGTCATTCAGGTGGAAACCTAGCTAACTGTAGGTCATTTCGGAGCTAACTTGGGTAAAATAGATCATTCCGGAGCAAACTATGCTTGTTAAGCCATTTTGGATCTAGCTAAGCTAATTATATGCCATTTAATACGTAAGTTAGGGGGAATAGGTCATCTTGGATCTAAGTTAGCCTTATTATGTCATTTCGAGGATAATTATCTAAGTATATGTCATTTTGGAGCTAATTATGTTTCAAGGATAATTAGCTAAGTATAGGTCATGTTTTATTAAATAGACCATTTTGGAGCTCATAAGCTAATTATGTCATTTAGGTGGAAGCCTAGCTAACTATTGGTCATTTCGGAGCTAACTTGGGTAAAATAGGTCATTCCGGAGCAAACTATGCTTATTAAGCCATTTTGGATCTAACTAAGCTAATTTTAGGCCATTTAATACCTAAGTTAGGGGGAATAGGTCATCTTGAAGCTAAGTTAGCCTTATTATGTCATTTGGAGGATAATTATCTAAGTATAGGTCATGTTTTATGAAATAGACCATTTTGGAGCTAACTAAGCTAATTATGTCATTTAGGTGGAAGCCTAGCTAACTATAGGTCATTTCGGAGCTAAGTTTGATAAAATAGGTCATTCCGGAGCAAACTATGCTTATTAAGCCATTTTGGATCTAGCTAACCTAATTATATGCCATTTAATACGTAAGTTAGGGGGAATAGGTCATCTTGGAGCTAAGTTAGCCTTATTATGTCATTTCGATGATAATTATCTAAGTATATGTCATTTTGGAGCTAATTATGTCATTTCGAGGATAATTAACTAAGCATAGGTCATGTTTTATTGAATAGACAATTTTGGAGCTAACTAAGCTAATTATGTCATTTAGGTGGAAGCCTAGCTAACTATAGGTCATTTCGAGCTAACTTCGGTAAAATAGGTCATTCCGGAGCAAACTATGCTTATTAAGCAATTTTGGATCTAGCTAAGCTAATTATAGCCCATTTAATACCTATGTTAGGGGGAATAGGTCATCTTGGAGCTAAGTTAGCTTTATTATGTCATTTCAAGGATAATTAGCTAAGTATATGTCATTTTGGAGCTAATTATGCCATTTCGAGGATAATTATCTAAGTATAGGTCATGTTTTATTAAATAGACCATTTTGGAGCTAACTAAGCTAATTATATCATTTAGGTGGAAGCCTAGCTAACTATAGGTCATTTCGGAGCTAACTTCGGTAAAATAGGTCATTCCGGAGCAAACTATACTTATTAAGCCATTTTGGATCTAGCTAAGCTAATTATAGGTCATTTAATACCTAAGTTCGGGGGAATAGGTCATCTAGGACCTAAGTTAGCCTTATTATGCCATTTAGGACACAACTTAGCTAACTACATGTCATTTATTATTAAATAGGTCATTTTAGAGCTAATCAAGCTAATTATGTCATTTAGGTGGAAGCCTAGCTAACTATGTGTCGTTTCGGAGCTAACTTGGGTTAAATATGTCATTTTGGAGGATAATTAGCTAAGAATGCATTTTTGGAGCTAATAATGTCAGTTCGAGGATAAATAGCAAAGTATAGGTCATGTTTTATTAAATAGACCATTTTGGACCTAACTAAGCTAATTATGTCATTTAGGTGGAAGCCTAGCTAACTATAGGTCATTTCGGAGCTAACTTGGGTAAAATAGGTCATTTCGGAGCTAACTTGGGTGAAATAGGTCATTCCGAAGCAAATATGCTTATTAAGCCATTTTGGATCTAGCTAAGCTAATTATATGCCATTTAATACCTAAGTTAGGGGGAATAGGTCATCTTGGATCTAAGTTAGCCTTATTATGTCATTTCGAGGATAATTAGCTAAGTATATGTCATTTTAGAGCTAATTATGTCATTTCGAGGATAATTATCTAAGTATAGGTCATGTTTTATTAAATAGACCATTTTGGAGCTAACTAAGCTAATTATGTCATTTAGGTGGAAGCCTAGCTAACTATAGGTCATTTCGGAGCTAACTTCTGTAAAATAGGTCATTCCGGAGCAAACTATGCTTATTAAGCCATTTTGGATCTAGCTAAGCTAATTATAGGTCATTTAATACCTAAGTTCGGGGGAATAGGTCATCTAGGACCTAAGTTAGCCTTATTATGTCATTTAGGACACAACTTAGCTAACTACATGTCATTTATTATTAAATAGGTCATTTTTGAGCTAACTAAACTAATTATGACATTTAGGTGGAAGCCTAGCTAACTATATGTCGTTTCAGAGCTAACTTGGGTTAAATATGTCATTTTGGAGCATAATTAGCTAAGAATGCATTTTTGGAGCTAATTATGTCAGTTCGAAAATAAATAGCTAAGTATAGGTCATGTTTTATTAAATAGACCATTTTGGAGCAAACTAAGCTAATTATATCATTCAGGTCGAAGCCTAACTAAATATAGGTCATTTTGGAGCTAACTTGGGTGAAATAGGTCATTCCGGAGCAAATATGCTTATTATGCCATTTTGGATCTAGCTAAGCTAATTATATGCCATTTAATACCTAAGTTAGGGGGAATAGGTCATCTTGGATCTAAGTTAGCCTTATCATGTCATTTCGAGGATAATTAGCTAAGTATATGTCATTTTGGAGCTAATTATGTCATTTCGAGGATAAATAGCTAAGTATAGGTCGTGTTTTATTAAATAGACCATTTTGGAGCTAACTAAGCTAATTATGTCATTTAGGTGGAGCCTAGCTAACTATAGGTCATTTCGGAGCTAACTTTGGTAAAATAGGTCATTCTGGAGCAAACTATACTTATTAAGCCATTTTGGATCTAGCTAACCTAATTATAGGCCATTTAATACCTAAGTTAGGGGGAATAGGTTATCTTTGAGCTAAGTTAGCCTTATTAGGTCATTTCGAGGATAATTAGCTAAGTATATGTCATTTTGGAGCTAATTATGTCATTTCAAGGATAATTAGCTAAGTATAGGTCATGTTTTATTAAATAGACCATTTTGGAGCTAACTAAGCTAATTATGTCATTTACGTGGAAGCCTAGCTAACTATAGGTCATTTCGGAGCTAACTTGGGTAAAATAGGCCATTCAGGAGCAAACTATGGTTATTAAGCCATTTTGGATCTAGCTAAGCTAATTATATGCCATTTAATACCTAAGTTAGGGGGAATAGGTCATCTTGGAGCTAAGTTAACCTTATTATGTCATTTAGGACAGAACTTAGCTAAATATAGGTCATTTAATATTAAATAGGTCATTTTGGAGCTAACTAAGCTAATTATGACATTTTGGTGGAAGCCTAGCTAACTATATGTCGTTTCGGAGCTAACTTGGGTTAAATATGTCGTTTTAGAGGATAATTAGCTAAGAATGCATTTTTGAAGCTAATTATGTCAGTTCGAGGATAAATAGCTAAGTATAGGTCATGTTTTATTAAATAGACCATTTTGGAGCTAACTAAGCTAATTATGTCATTCAGGTGGAAACCTAGCTAACTGTAGGTCATTTCGGAGCTAACTTGGGTAAAATAGATCATTCCGGAGCAAACTATGCTTGTTAAGCCATTTTGGATCTAGCTAAGCTAATTATATGCCATTTAATACGTAAGTTAGGGGGAATAGGTCATCTTGGATCTAAGTTAGCCTTATTATGTCATTTCGAGGATAATTATCTAAGTATATGTCATTTTGGAGCTAATTATGTTTCAAGGATAATTAGCTAAGTATAGGTCATGTTTTATTAAATAGACCATTTTGGAGCTCATAAGCTAATTATGTCATTTAGGTGGAAGCCTAGCTAACTATTGGTCATTTCGGAGCTAACTTGGGTAAAATAGGTCATTCCGGAGCAAACTATGCTTATTAAGCCATTTTGGATCTAACTAAGCTAATTTTAGGCCATTTAATACCTAAGTTAGGGGGAATAGGTCATCTTGAAGCTAAGTTAGCCTTATTATGTCATTTCGAGGATAATTATCTAAGTATAGGTCATGTTTTATGAAATAGACCATTTTGGAGCTAACTAAGCTAATTATGTCATTTAGGTGGAAGCCTAGCTAACTATAGGTCATTTCGGAGCTAAGTTTGATAAAATAGGTCATTCTGGAGCAAACTATGCTTATTAAGCCATTTTGGATCTAGCTAACCTAATTATATGCCATTTAATACGTAAGTTAGGGGGAATAGGTCATCTTGGAGCTAAGTTAGCCTTATTATGTCATTTCGATGATAATTATCTAAGTATATGTCATTTTGGAGCTAATTATGTCATTTCGAGGATAATTAACTAAGCATAGGTCATGTTTTATTGAATAGACAATTTTGGAGCTAACTAAGCTAATTATGTCATTTAGGTGGAAGCCTAGCTAACTATAGGTCATTTCGAGCTAACTTCGGTAAAATAGGTCATTCCGGAGCAAACTATGCTTATTAAGCAATTTTGGATCTAGCTAAGCTAATTATAGCCCATTTAATACCTATGTTAGGGGGAATAGGTCATCTTGGAGCTAAGTTAGCTTTATTATGTCATTTCAAGGATAATTAGCTAAGTATATGTCATTTTGGAGCTAATTATGCCATTTCGAGGATAATTATCTAAGTATAGGTCATGTTTTATTAAATAGACCATTTTGGAGCTAACTAAGCTAATTATATCATTTAGGTGGAAGCCTAGCTAACTATAGGTCATTTCGGAGCTAACTTCGGTAAAATAGGTCATTCCGGAGCAAACTATACTTATTAAGCCATTTTGGATCTAGCTAAGCTAATTATAGGTCATTTAATACCTAAGTTAGGGGGAATAGGTCATCTAGGACCTAAGTTAGCCTTATTATGTCATTTAGGACACAACTTAGCTAACTACATGTCATTTATTATTAAATAGGTCATTTTAGAGCTAATCAAGCTAATTATGTCATTTAGGTGGAAGCCTAGGTAACTATGTGTCGTTTCGGAGCTAACTTGGGTTAAATATGTCATTTTGGAGGATAATTAGCTAAGAATGCATTTTTGGAGCTAATAATGTCAGTTCGAGGATAAATAGCTAAGTATAGGTCATGTTTTATTAAATAGACCATTTTGGACCTAACTAAGCTAATTATGTCATTTAGGTGGAAGCCTAGCTAACTATAGGTCATTTCGGAGCTAACTTGTGTAAAATAGGTCATTTCGGAGCTAACTTGGGTGTAATAGGTCATTCCGAAGCAAATATGCTTATTAAGCCATTTTGGATCTAGCTAAGCTAATTATATGCCATTTAATACCTAAGTTAGGGGGAATAGGTCATCTTGGATCTAAGTTAGCCTTATTATGTCATTTCGAGGATAATTAGCTAAGTATATGTCATTTTAGAGCTAATTATGTCATTTCGAGGATAATTATCTAAGTATAGGTCATGTTTTATTAAATAGACCATTTTGGAGCTAACTAAGCTAATTATGTCATTTAGGTGGAAGCCTAGTTAACTATAGGTCATTTCGGAGCTAACTTCGGTAAAATAGGTCATTCCGGAGCAAACTATGCTTATTAAGCCATTTTGGATCTAGCTAAGCTAATTATAGGTCATTTAATACCTAAGTTAGGGGGAATAGGTCATCTAGGACCTAAGTTAGCCTTATTATGTCATTTAGGACACAACTTAGCTAACTACATGTCATTTATTATTAAATAGGTCATTTTTGAGCTAACTAAGCTAATTATGACATTTAGGTGGAAGCCTAGCTAACTATATGTCGTTTCAGAGCTAACTTGGGTTAAATATGTCATTTTGGAGCATAATTAGCTAAGAATGCATTTTTGGAGCTAATTATGTCAGTTCGAAAATAAATAGCAAAGTATAGGTCATGTTTTATTAAATTGACCATTTTGGAGCTAACTAAGCTAATTATATCATCCAGGTCGAAGCCTAACTAAATATAGGTCATTTTGGAGCTAACTTGGGTGAAATAGGTCATTCCGGAGCAAATATGCTTATTATGCCATTTTGGATCTAGCTAAGCTAATTATATGCCATTTAATACCTAAGTTAGGGGGAATAGGTCATCTTGGATCTAAGTTAGCCTTATCATGTCATTTCGAGGATAATTAGCTAAGTATATGTCATTTTGGAGCTAATTATGTCATTTCGAGGATAAATAGCTAAGTATAGGTCGTGTTTTATTAAATAGACCATTTTGGAGCTAACTAAGCTAATTATGTCATTTAGGTGGAGCCTAGCTAACTATAGGTCATTTCGGAGCTAACTTTGGTAAAATAGGTCATTCTGGAGCAAACTATACTAATTAAGCCATTTTGGATATAGCTAACCTAATTATAGGCCATTTAATACCTAAGTTAGGGGGAATAGGTTATCTTGGAGCTAAGTTAGCCTTATTAGGTCATTTCGAGGATAATTAGCTAAGTATATGTCATTTTGGAGCTAATTATGTCATTTCAAGGATAATTAGCTAAGTATAGGTCATGTTTTATTAAATAGACCATTTTGGAGCTAACTAAGCTAATTATGTCATTTACGTGGAAGCCTAGCTAACTATAGGTCATTTCGGAGCTAACTTGGGTAAAATAGGCCATTCAGGAGCAAACTATGGTTATTAAGCCATTTTGGATCTAGCTAAGCTAATTATATGCCATTTAATACCTAAGTTAGGGGGAATAGGTCATCTCGGAGCTAAGTTAACCTTATTATGTCATTTAGGACAGAACTTAGCTAAATATAGGTCATTTAATATTAAATAGGTCATTTTGGAGCTAACTAAGCTAATTATGACATTTTGGTGGAAGCCTAGCTAACTATATGTCGTTTCGGAGCTAACTTGGGTTAAATATGTCGTTTTAGAGGGTAATTAGCTAAGAATGCATTTTTGAAGCTAATTATGTCAGTTCGAGGATAAATAGCTAAGTACAGGTCATGTTTTATTAAATAGACCATTTTGGAGCTAACTAAGCTAATTATGTCATTCAGGTGGAAACCTAGCTAACTGTAGGTCATTTCGGAGCTAACTTGGGTAAAATAGATCATTCCGGAGCAAACTATGCTTGTTAAGCCATTTTGGATCTAGCTAAGCTAATTATATGCCATTTAATACGTAAGTTAGGGGGAATAGGTCATCTTGGATCTAAGTTAGCCTTATTATGTCATTTCGAGGATAATTATCTAAGTATATGTCATTTTGGAGCTAATTATGTCATTTCAAGGATAATTAGCTAAGTATAGGTCATGTTTTATTAAATAGACCATTTTGGAGCTAATAAGCTAATTATGTCATTTAGGTGGAAGCCTAGCTAACTATAGGTCATTTCGGAGCTAACTTGGGTAAAATAGGTCATTCCGGAGCAAACTATGCTTATTAAGCCATTTTGGATCTAACTAATCTAATTTTAGGCCATTTAATACCTAAGTTAGGGGGAATAGGTCATCTTGAAGCTAAGTTAGCCTTATTATGTCATTTCGAGGATAATTAGCTAAGTATATGTCATGTTGGAGCTAATTATATCATTTTAAGGATAATTAGCTAAGTATATGTCATGTTTTATTAAATAGACCATTTTGGAGCTAACTAAGCTAATTATGTCATTTAGGTGGAAGCCTAGCAAACTATAGGTCATTTCGGAGCTAACTTCGGTAAAATAGGTCATGCCGGAGCAAACTATGCTTATTAAGCCATTTTGGATCTAGATAAGCTAATTATAGGCCATTTAATACCTAAGTTAGGGGAATAGGTCATCTAGGACCTAAGTTAGCCTTATTATGTCATTTCGAGGATAATTAGCTAAGTATATGTCATTTTGGAGCTAATTATGTCATTTCGAGGATAATTATCTAAATATAGGTTATGTTTTATTAAATAGACCATTTTGGAGCTAACTAAGCTAATTATGTCATTTAGGTGGAAGCCTAGCTAACTATAGGTCATTTTGGAGCTAACTTGGGTAAAATAAGTCATTCCGGAGCAAACTATGCTTATTAAGCCATTTTGGATCTAGCTAACCTAATTATAGGCCATTTAATACCTAAGTTAGGGGGAATAGGTCATCTTGTAGCTAAGTTAGCCTTATTATGTCATTTCAATGATAATTGTAAGTGCATCTAGTGCCCCTTAGTGATTTTGGTGGTTTGAAGACTTATAGGTTAAGTATCTAATGTGTTTTTAAGTGTACACATGATCTATAAGTCATTGAGGAGTTTGAGATATTTGAAGAATATCGACCCCTAAAAATATATGTCTTCAGTTGAAGAAATTGGTCTGAAGCTGAAGAAATGAATCGCGAAGAATTTGCGATGAAATTGATATTCCTCATGAAGATATTGATATTGAGAAGATCGATGGTTCTTGAAGAAAATCGTTCTGAAGAAATTGAAGCATGAAGATTTACGTTTTCTGTTTTACTTTCTTCGCATTTGATGAATAGGAACACCGTACTGTTAAAGGGGGTCAAAGTAACACTATGGAATGGATTTCCTCATGATGCTCAACCCAAGCAAAATCCTACCAAAAGCCTCAAGTGAGGAATATGAGTGACATGAGGACTCTCACAGTTGAGAGTCCCGACCGTTTCGATAAGCCACGCCAAGTCACTGATCTTATCCACTCCAACGGTCATATTATTTAAGGGCATTAATGTCAAATCATGTCGGGATGCTCCCAGGCTATAAATAGTCGCCCCCCACAACCACTAGCTGGTTGGCTGCTCCGCTAGAAACTGACACTTGTCATAAGAGCAACCCAATTCCTCAGAGCTTTCGAGAGTAAATCATCAGTGAGGAAATACACCACCCACCGAAACCACAAACCAAACCTAGTGATTGAGCATCACTGAAGAAGTTGTTCCTGTGTGGGACTGAAGCCTTTTACCTTTGAGGACTGTGCATCCTCCAGACGGTTAGGCGTCATGGTCTAGAGAAATCCAGCACTCAATTGTGGATCGCCGGGTGACCGAGTTTGTGAGGGTTTGGAAGTCTGCCCTGAAGACTTACCACGAGTGTTGGGCGAGGAGTGTGTGTCCTTAGCTCAAGGAGAATACGGTAGGGACTGTGTGTCCCGGGACTGGGTGTCCTTTGGTTTAAATACCAAGCCGCTCCAAACCAGATGTACAACTGTCACAACAGTTGGAACTGGGTCATCAACAACAGTCTTCACCAAGAATCGGGTTCTAATTCCTCAACTCTTTACATTCTCTGTATTATGTGTTGATGACTTTCACTGTGACTGTTTGAAGAATTTGCTGAAGACTTTCTCTGAATTTCCTCAACCCCAAATTCTTCACTTGAGTAAATCATCATCTGTATTCTGCGTGCCTGCTTGCTGTGCAATCTGATTTCATAATCTTCACTCTGTAATACTGCTATTGTAAACGATTGCACAACTGATCCTTAACTATTTCCGCTGTAAGTTAGTCATCAGTGAGGAATTTCCTCAAAAGGAATTTCCTCAAAAGGAATTTCCTCAGTGATGAAATTCTAAAAATCTCCTATTCACCCCCTCTAGTCGATATAACGCACTTTCAATTGGTATCAGCGCAAGGTACTCCCTTGTTCTATGTGATTTTGGTTTAACCACCTGGAGTTTTAGTTATGTCGACTGCAGGCATGTTCAAGGTGACTGCACCATGTCCCACCTACGAAGGGAAGAACTTTCCTTTCTGGAAGAACAAAATGCAACTGCATCTGCAAGCAATTGACAATGATCTCTGGTATATTGTGGAAAATGGCGTTCCCCTCGTTTCTGCTAGTGTCACTGCAGCTGATGTGAAGAGATTTAAGCAACTCGATTCTCAAGCGAAGAACATCATCTGTGGCTATTTGAGCAAAGGTCAGTTTGGAAGAGTAAGTGCTTTGGGATCTGCAACACTGATCTGGGAGAGATTGTGCAAGGTAAATGAAGGAGTATCAACCCAGCGTGACTCTCGTGTTGATATTCTTCGCAATCTCTTCAATCGTTTCAAGAGACATGACAATGAATGCTGCCAAGACACCTTTGATCGCCTGACTGATATATCAAATGAACTGCAAGCACTGGGAGCTCGAGACATCACTGATCACGAAGTTGTGAAGAAACTGCTGAGATCCTTGGATCCTTCATTTGACACTCTAGTTCTGATGATTCAAGAAAGACCAGACTACAAGATGCTAGATCCAGCTGATATTCTTTAAAGGCTAAATACTCATGAATTCCAGCAAGAAGAAAAGAGAGATCTATATGGACCAAGCTATTCCAGACCACGAGCACTGAAGGCTAGAGCAATTTCCTCATCTGAAGAAGAAACAGATGACAGCAGTTGTGACCCTGAAGAATTTGGACAGGAGCTTGCAATGCTTGTGAGGAAATTCCAGAGATTTACACGACGAGGCCAGTTCGGTAAATCATCAAGAAGAGACATGAGGAAATCAGAATCTGCATCTGAGGACTACAAGAAACGGACCTGTCACAAGTGCAAGAAATCAGGTTATTACATTGTTGATTGTCCTCGCTGGGGAAAGGAATCAAAGAAGAAGAAATACAAGGATGACAGTTCTGATGACTCAAGGAAGAAGAAGAAATCGTCAAAATCCTCATATTCAAAGTCTTCCTCACACAAGAAGACTAGCTTCAGAAAGGCTCGGGCACTTATTGGCAAGGAAATGGATTCCGAGGCAGAATCAGAAGCATGTGATGATGAAGAAGGCTCTGGAGAAGATTCAGAATCCGGACAGGCTAGTCTTGCACTAGCAACCAATTTCGTCAGCAAGTCAATCTTCAATATTGAAGAAAATGAGTGCACCATCCATACTGATGACTATGTTGATGACTTCGCTCCAACCTATTGCTTCATGGCAAAAGGTTCAAAGGTATCACATAATGCCTCCTCCTCTGATTCAAGTGACTGTGAACATGATGAGTACAAAAAACCCAGTTACAGTAAACTTGCCATCATTGCCACTAAACAACAAACTTCTCTGGAAAAGCTTCAAAAACTGCTAGACAAAAGTGATGATCTGTTGAATGAAGAAATGAATCTTAATCAAATCCTCACCGATGACATGAAAAATCTTCAGTCTAGATTTGATATTCTTCAGAATCGTTATGATACACTCCTCACTGATCATGAGAAGCTTTCTTACGAATTTCTTCAAAGGAAGCTTGATCTTGAGAAGCTGAGGATGTCTTATGATGATCTTCGAATGGAAAATGATTCATTACTAGCTCAACAGATCAGCGCTAGTCAAGTCGAATTTATTCCTCCATGTCTTAAATGCATTGATCGTGAAACTGCTAATTCTTCACCAGAATCTTCAAATGCTACCACTGCTACAGATTCTTCAACTGCACCTGTTGTGTCAATTTCCTCACTTGAGGAAAACACAAATGTCACTGATGAAAATGCAGGGTTGAAGGAATTGTACGTGACAGGCATGTACAAAAGCCTCAAAGGACATCAAATCCTTTGTGATGTGCTCAAAAAGCAGATCTTGAACAGGAACCCGAGGAAAGAAGGAATTGCCTTTGAGAGGAAATTGAATGCTGATGGATCTTATTGGAAACCTGAGCAGTATCCCAAAACCTCATGGGTTGCTGCTATTGGGCCTCCTTTTGATCCATCTAATCTAGCTGGCTTCTCATGTGAATTATCCTATTCCTCGGATGAGTCATTTGATTCCAACTATAAACTGTTCAAAAATCAATCTGGTGAAGTATTTGCTCGATATGTTGGAACTAACTGCAGGAATGGCCCTCCTGTGAGGAAAATCTGGGTTCCCAAAAGCTGTCTTGAAAATCTTCAAGTGAATGTCCTCATGACATCACCTCTGAAGAGTCTGAACCCCAGATCAAATTCCTCAGGAGAACCAAAGTCTTCAAGAGGATCAAAATCCTCAACTGGTCAAAACTATGCTCATACCCGTGCTTATGCGTCTAACATGCAGGGAAACTACAAGGAATATGATTATGAGCGCTATTCTTCAAATTATTATGTTCATAAATCCTCAAACCAGTTCTCTGCATACTCATATGAGTACTTTAACCCCCCTACTATTAAGAGAAGTGCATTAGCTTCAATGCCACCTTTCTCATATGGTGCTCGCAGGATGTTGAACGCTTTGCCACCCCTTCAGATGTGGGTGGTGAAGAAATCAAACTAATCACTTCTGCAGGTCAGGTCTCCAGATGAAAATCATCATCTGAAGAATTTGCTAGAGACCTGAGGAAATGCTTGATAGGATGCAAGCTAATGATTGATGAAATAGAAATATTTCACACGTCCTTACATTTCTGTAGTGATGAAATCACTAAACTGATGAAATTAGCATCATATTCTTCAAACATGAAGCATATGAGATGGTAAGCTGTACTAATTCATCTGCGGGATGACAAACCCAAAAACACTGAGTGGGTTCTCGATAGTGGCTGCACACATCACATGACTGGTGATAAAACCCTATTGATGAATATGCCACTAACTCGATCACCTCTGAAGCAAATCACATATGCTGATAAAGGTAAAAGCAAGGTATTGGGACTTGGCAAAGTAGCTATTTCCAAGGATAGACATATGGACAAAGTGATGCTTGTTGAATCCCTTGGCTTTAACCTCATGTCAATCTCGATGCTTTGTGATCTTGATATGATTGTCATCTTTGGTAGATATAGATGTGTAGTCATCATGGAATCTGACAGATCCAAAGTCTTCAAAGGTGTAAGAAGAGGGGATTTGTACATTGTTGATTTCTCTACAGGTCCTCAACCAGCCACTTGCTTACTAGCAAAAACCTCAGAAGGATGGCTGTGGCACAGAAGACTAGGTCATGCAGGAATGAGGAATTTACACACACTTGCAAGGAAGAAGCATGTCATTGGCATCGAATCTGTCAAATTCCTCAAGGATCATCTCTGCGGTGCTTGTGAATCTGGGAAAATGACCAGATCCAAGCATCCCTCCAAAACCATCATGACCACTACCCGTCCATTTGAACTGCTTCATATGGATTTGTTTGGACCTACTCACTATGCAAAACTAACCAATGCAGCATCTCTATATGGCTTTGTCATAGTTGATGATTATTCCAGATACACCTGGGTGCATATCATAGTGTATAAAACTGAAGTGCAGGAAATCTTCAAACGATTTTCTTCAAGGGCCTCGACGAAATTCGGCATCAAGATCAAACATATTAGGAGTGATAATGGAACCGAGTTCAAAAACACTGGTCTTGATGATTATCTTGATGAACTTGGTATTACTCACGAATTGTCTGCTCCTTATACTCCTCAGCAGAATGGTGTCATCGAAAGAAAGAACAGGACTCTGGTTGAAATGGCAAGAACTATGCTTGAAGAATATCAGACTCCTCGTCGATTCTGGCCTGAAGCAATCAACACTGCATGTCATATCATCAACAGGGTATATCTTCACAAATTCCTCAAGAAAACCTCATATGAACTCCTCACTGACAAGAAACCCAATGTAAGTTATTTCAAAGTCTTCGGTGCAAAATGCTGGATTAGAGATCCTCATCATAGCTCAAAATTTGCACCTAAGGCACATGAAGGTTTTATGCTCGGTTACGGAAAGGACTCGCACACCTACAGAGTCTTCAACAACTATCACAACAAAGTTATTGAGACTGTAGATGTGCGGTTCGATGAAACTAATGGCTCGCAAAGAGAGCAATTGCCTTCTGATCCAGATAAGCTGTCTCCTGAGGAAGCAATAAAGCTTAAACCTACTGAAGACATTGTTCCCACAGAGGAAATTGAAGAAGAAATAATCCCTATCGCTGACAGAAACCAAGAAGATGCTCCTGAGGAAATTGCAAAAACACCACTTCCTCAGCCCAGACAAAATCCTCAACCAGCTCATCCGAGGATTGCAAATGAAGTAGAACTTGACAAAATCCTCAACGACATCAACGCGCCAGGTCCTCTCACTCGCTCAAAAGCTTCACACTTAGTTAACTTTTGTGGGCATTTCTCTTTTGTATCTATCACAGAACCCTCAAAAGTAGCTAAGGCTTTTCTGGAACCGGAGTGGATCCAAGCCATGCAAGACGAACTTCTTCAATTCAAGCTGAATGACGTATGGGAGCTCGTCAAACGACCCGATCCTCGCCAGCATAACATCATCGGCACCAAGTGGATTTTCCGAAACAAGCAAGATGAGGACGGTCAAGTGGTGAGGAACAAGGAACGACTTGTAGCCCAAGGCTACACCCAAGTTGAAGGAATAGATTTCGATGAAACTTTTGCACCTGTTGCTAGACTTGAAGCTATTCGAATTCTACTTGCTTATACTAATCATCATAACATCATCTTATATCAAATGGATGTGAAAAGTGCATTACTCAATGGTAAGCTTGAGGAAGAAGTATATGTTGCTTAGCCCCCAGGTTTTGAGGATCCAAAGAATCCAGACAAAGTCTTCAGACTCAAGAAGGCTCTGTATGGCCTCAAGCAAGCCCCTCGGGCATGGTATGATACATTGAAGGAATTCCTCATGAAGAAAGGCTTCAAACCTGGTTCACTCGATCCAACTCTTTTCACAAAATCTTATGATAATGAACTGTTTGTATGTCAAATTTATGTTGATGATATCATATTTGGCTGTACTGACAAAAGATACAGTGATGAATTTGCCTATATGATGAGTGAAGAATATCAGATGTCTATGATGGGGGAGCTGAAATTCTTCTTAGGTCTTCAAATTCGTCAACAAAACAATGGAATCTTCATATCACAGGAGAAATACCTCAAGGATGTTCTGAGGAAATTCGACATGCATGAATGCAAAGGTGCCAAGACTCCAATGCCTACCAATGGTCACCTCGGCACTGATGAAAATGGTAAAGATTTCGATCAGCAGGTATACCGTTCTATGATTGGCTCTTTATTGTATCTATGTGCATCTAGGCCGGACATAATGCTTAGTGTTTGCATGTGTGCACGTTTTCAAGCAAAACCGAAGGAATCACACCATAAGGCTGTGAAACATATTCTTCGATACTTAGCTCACACACCAACACTAGGATTATGGTATCCCAAGGGCTCCAATCTTCATCTGGTAGGGTATTCTGATTCAGACTATGCTGGTGACCGTGTGGATCGCAAGTCAACATCTGGCACATGCCATTTCCTCGGAAGATCACTTGTTTGCTGGTCCTCAAAGAAGCAGAACTGCGTATCACTCTCCACTGCCGAAGCTGAGTACATTGCTGCTGGTTCTGGCTGTGCTCAATTACTATGGATGAAGCAAACCCTCAAGGACTACGGCATCAACATGAAGAATGTGCCTCTCTACTGTGACAATGAGAGTGCTATCAAGATTGCCTACAACCCAGTACAGCACTCGAAGACCAAGCACATCCAGATTCGTCATCATTTTCTTCGGGACCATGTCCTCAAGGGCAATATCCTCATCGACCATGTGAAGACTGATGATCAACTGGCTGATATCTTCACTAAGCCCTTGGATGAGAAAAGGTTTTGCAAGTTGCGGTGTGAGCTAAATATCTTAGAGTCTTCAAATGTTTTGTAAAAACATGCACACATCCTAACACTTATGCAAAGTTGATGACTTAGATGTGCAACACATGATGAAACGATTTTCTTCAACCGATGAAGAAAGTCACTCTGAATGTGAAGAAATTAACGAAGAAATTAATTCTCAGGGCCCTACGACAATTGTACGCGGCGTCTGTAATCAACTTTCTTATATGGTGGGCAACGCCACCGCCAAATGTGAAATTCCTCAAGTTGATTTTTTTCAAATGATCAAATTCCTCACAATGCATATTTCTTCAAAACAGTTGTTCTTCATTGTGATGATCTATTGCAAAATCTTCAAAAACACTTGATGACTTTCATTTGCCTAGGTAGAGATTTCTAGTCCTCAACATCATTCACTTATTGCTATTTCTTCAAGTTGATGTTTCTTCTAAGTGAATGTGATCGGACCCGATCTTCCCTCTATGCCATACTTATCCAGTCTATTCAATTCTTCATATGCGTTCTACTTGAAACTTTGTTCCAAATCCTCACTGCATCCTTGTCAGCTGATGATTTTGTAACAAAAATCCTCAAATCTTTGAAAAATTGTTTTCTTCAAAGGAACAGTAACTGAACCCCCACTTCCCACGATTGGATAGCCATGATCTCCACTATCTCCACCGCATCGTACGGGAGCTACACGTGTCCTGCGGAGACGTAGAGGCAAGGGCTATTCGGTCCGAAACTTTCGCGCCAAACAGTAACTTTCGGGCTATAAATATGTCCTTAACCCCCTCGGTATCATCTTCTTCGCCTCATCGCTCTCCTGCCACAGCACACCGAACTCTAGCGCCACCGCTGGAAGTCTTGACGCCGACAAGGAAGTGCTTCACTGCCTCAACCTTCTCGCCGCCAGGATCACGCCGGAGACGAAACATCTACGTCCGCCGCCGCCGTGGACGTCCTCTGCTACCAAGTCAGGGTGCATTGGACACTTGACCGAAGAGCCTCTCCAACGCCACCTTACTGTGTTCTTCGTTGGCACCTTCCAGGCGTTTCTGGAAGAAACTCTTCAAGGCTCATCAGAATCCTCAAGAGTTCAAAATCCTCAGAAAGTTCCTCGTCTGAAGAAAATGGAGGAAGAAAGGAAACAGAGGGGAGGAAAGAAACTAGAGCAGAACACAGCTGTGGACATTCCTGATGACATATACCTGTACTACTGCACGCCTGATGATGAACCTGAGACTATGCCTAAAAGGAAGATTAGGCTGCAGAAAATTGAACGCAGATGGGCAAAGGAGTGGAAGGAGTACATGTTTGTGACTCCAAAGTATGCGAAGAAATTCGCCTTGAAGCCTCCTGGCAGAAGGGCCCCGCTTGAGGATCATCAAGTTGCTCATCCCTCAAGTCTCATGACACTTGATGACTACCCAGAGGAAAAAGAAAGGCATCTGGCCAAGCTCAAGAAGCAAGCAGAAACAAGAGTGAAGAAATTTCATGAATCTTCAACTGCTGCCTCCGGTGCTGCTCATTCCTCAGCAGCAGAAACCTCAGGCTCCGAGATTCCTCAACCAAAGTCTGTGCCAGCAAAGGCAAAAGCTTCAAAACCCCAAGAAAAGTTTGCACAGGCTTCAGTCACCAAACCCTCAGCTCCAAAACCCTCGGTTCCAAAACCGTCCACACCAAAACCATCAGCGCCAAAACCCTCAGCACCAATCTCATCTACACCAAAGTCCTCAGCTCCACCTCCAAAGCTAGTACAGAAGAAAGTCGTGAAGACTACGACTGCCAGCTCTAGCTCCCCACTCCCAGCTGCAACTAGCTCGGAGACAAAGTCTTTAACACCCCATGTGAAGACTTTGGCTACAACTGAACCTGCACCTCTGCCCAGCCCAAGAAACATCACAGTCCCGTCTGCATCAGAGGGAAGTGAAGAATATGATGATGAAACTCTGGAAGCCATCATCAGGAACAAACAAGAAAGGGTAGGACAAGCATCAGGCAGTGCTATTCCTCTGGCGATGGACCCCAAGGTCCTCCTCGATTTCATCAACGTGTGGTATGAAGACCCAAACACACCCATTGATGATTTGAAACTTCCTCCTGGTGTAAGCCACATGGTGGCTACTTTCATAAATGAAGCCAAGTGGAAGGAATAGAAGGCCAAGCAGGCAAAGATTGCAAAGGCCAGAAAGGAGAAAATTCCTCAGGCAGAATGTTCTCAAACTGACGCCTGAAGCATTGGTGTCCACCCAGGCAGAACTGCAAGTCTTGACTGACAAGTGTGAGAAACTGTCAGATCGCACAAGCATCAAAAGCAATTTCATCAAGCTAGCCACTAGTGCTGTTGATGACTACAACAGACGTCACCCCCCACCAGCACCAACTCCTCAGCCCCTGGTTGAACAGCCAAAAGATGCATCTCCTGTTGAGGAGGAAATTCCTCAAGCTGAGGAACAATACCAAGAGCGCCGTGCTGATGAGCCGGCCATTGAAGAAATCGTCACTGAGACCGCTCCTGATGAAACTGCAAACCCTACTGATCCAGCTGCTTCACCAAAGCAGGCTGATGACTCTGTTCCAGCTGGTTCCTCACTGCCAGCTGAAGAATCTGTTGAGAAATCACCTTCACCAAAAACTTCAAAGGTGAAGAGGTTAATCCCGTCTGCATCAGACGCGAAAAAGACAAGGGCTGCTGAGAAGGAAGCGAAGAAGAGAAAAGCTTCCTCAGCAGAAGAAAAGATTGAGGCAAAACGCCTCAAGGAAATTGAAGAATCTGCCCCACTGGACCCGGTGCCTCTTCATGTTGCACCCTCATTTGAAATGGTCGTCGTTGGTGACCACACTACGAGGGCAGATGAGGAAATGAAGGATGCTTCCTCTGAGGAGCATACTGATGAGGAAATACAGATTGATGACAGTCCTCAACCTCATATTCCTCAGAAAAAGACTACTGAAGCCTCAGCTGCAGCAGCTGATGAATCTGCTTTTGCCACAAAGTCAGCTGATGAAAATCAAGCTGAAGAAAATGTCCAGTCTGAGCAGGCTCCTCCCACTTAACAAGCTGATCAAACTCCTCAAGCTGAGAAGGATGAAGAAATTCCTCAGCCTGATGCTCAGCTAGAACAAGAAATTCCTCATCCTGAGGAAACTGCTGAAGAAAATGTTCCCGCCCCTAACAATGAATTCATTGTCCTCAACCCAGAATCTGCCATGGTTGTTTCCCCTCCCATTCCTCAGCACAATCTCAATCCAGTTCAGCGCCTGCCATTCTCGAAGAGGCCCCAGTTTCAGAAAGAGAATTTCTTTGAGGAACGTATGTATTTCATCGGAGAGAATCCTTATGAAAAGCCTCAAATGAGGCATCTGAAGTTTTGGACAAGGACGCAGATGAACTACTATGCTTCTGTGCTCTGTGGCCGCAACAAGATATTCCAGCACAGGCATATTCCTCATGCTGACCTTGAAGAAATTCCCTGCATGGAACCAGTCCTCAGTGTACTACATGATGCAGGTTTGCTCTCTATGTGCTCCGACATATCAGATTGGAATAGTGAGCTAATTCTTCAGTTCTATTCAACTCTGCACATCTCGGGCAATGCTGATGACATCAACACTTGGGTGTTCGACTGGATGACCCAAAATACTCACTACAAAGCTCCAGCGTCTGAACTCCTCAGAGAACTGCCCGTACCAATTCCTTCAGAAGGGGCAGTGAAGCTTTATGGTGAGCGTGAGCTGCCAAATGGAATGATGGAAGTCCTCATGAAGCCTTTGGCTGCAGGAAAACCCACAAGAACCACATTCCTCGTCCATGAGCTAAAGTACACACCACGGTCTGTCTATCGCATTCTCTGCAGTGTGCTAGCGCCAATCAAAGGCCATGATGATGACGAATATGTCGTCGGCCTCATGAAGAACATCCTCTTCAACATCATTCACGGTATCCCCATGAATATCCATGATTTCTTCTTGAGGACTTTGGCTGACAATGCAATGTGACCCTATGATCACAAAATCTATGCACCATGGATTATGAGATTCCTCAGGACAAGGACAGGCATCAACTTTCACGCAGATTTCCAGAACCATGTTGGTTATATGCCTCCTATCCGGGTCAACAAGAAGACTTTCGAGCCCACTGAGGGAAAAGGAAAGTTTGTGATTGATGAAGGAAGCAGGCCCCTTGATGGCCAGTTCAAAGAACCAGATGCATATTCCTCATGGGACGACACTGAGACTCGTCCGCCAAGCCCAGTTCCTCCTCGCGTGCTAAACACCAGAGAGCTTCTTCTCAGTCTTCATCAGAAGGTGGATCACAATCACAAATGGGTCAAACGCCAGTTTGGTGCCATTGTGAAAACCCTCACTGAGACACAGAACAGTGTGAAGCTTAATCATCACTATCTGCATGAGATTTTTGATCGCACCTGGGCTACACTTGCACATCTGAAGACCCAGACTAAGCTTGAAGAATTGAACTTTGAGCAGGACTTTGATTGGTCGTGGCCTCCCAAGAAGAAGTTCAGGCCCGTTCCTGTGCCAGATCTTGAATACAGTTCCTTCTCGTCCTTCCGCACTGCCGAATCAGATGAGGAACAACTTGACACCGCAACCGGCCCAAGGAAGAAGACTACACCCAAGAAGCGCCAAGGATCTTCATCAACTGCCAAGCAATGAAGTCTTCAGGGGCGTTAGTCCTCAGTTTGTCCCTTTTTGTCCCTTGATGACAAAGGGGGAGAAACTTGAGAGTTAGTCTTCAAACGGGATTTATTTTTGGGGCTTATGAACTATATTTAAGTTACAAACTCTTGGCTCTTCTGAAATTTTTATGTAATGTGTTGTAACTTAAGCCCGATGGTACTCTGACGCTTTTTGAACGTTTTTCTTCGCATCCTTATTCCTCAAGTTTTAATGCACGCATGCTGGAATTTGTCAGATACCATTTGCCATCATGCATCTTCATATTCTTCATATGACATATTATATGTATGCATGATTTACAAGATTCAGGGGGAGATCTCCATGATATAAATCATCAACGTGCATATGCTATAAAAGAAAAATCCTCAAGGTATGCACATCTTCAGGGGGAGTCTCTGTGAATCTTGTTTTCAAATTCCTCAAATGAGTATTTACACTTCATATTTTTGATCCCTGTTGAAGACTTAACCTAATTGTCATCAACCACCAAAAAGGGGGAGATTGTAAGTGCATCTAGTGCCCCTTAGTGATTTTGGTGGTTTGAAGACTTATAGGTTAAGTATCTAATGTGTTTTTAAGTGTACACAGGATCTATAAGTCATTGAGGAGTTTGAGATATTTGAAGAATATCGACCCCTAAAAATATATGTCTTCAGTTGAAGAAATTGGTCAGAAGCTGAAGAAATGAATCGCGAAGAATTTGCGATGAAATTGATATTCCTCATGAAGATATTGATATTGAGAAGATCGGTGGTTCATGAAGAAAATCGTTCTGAAGAAATTGAAGCATGAAGATTTACGTTTTCTGTTTTACTTTCTTCGCATTTGATGAATAGGAACACCGTACTGTTAAAGGGGGTCAAAGTAACACTATGGAATGGATTTCCTCATGATGCTCAACCCAAGCAAAATCCTACCAAAAGCCTCAAGTGAGGAATATGAGTGACATGAGGACTCCCACAGTTGAGAGTCCCGACCGTTTCGATAAGCCATGCCAAGTCACTGATCTTATCCACTCCAACGGTCATATTATTTAAGGGCATTAATGTAAAATCATGTCGGGATGCTCCCAGGCTATAAATAGCCGCCCCCCACAACCACTAGCTGGTTGGCTGCTCCGCTAGAAACTGACACTTGTCATAAGAGCAACCCAATTCCTCAGAGCTTTCGAGAGTAAATCATCAGTGAGGAAATACACCACCCACCGAAACCACAAACCAAACCTAGTGATTGAGCATCACTGAAGAAGTTGTTCCTGTGTGGGACTGAAGCCTTTTACCTTTGAGGACTGTGCATCCTCCAGACGGTTAGGCGTCATGGTCTAGAGCAATCCAGCACTCAATTGTGGATCGCCGGGTGACCGAGTTTGTGAGGGTTTGGAAGTCTGCCCTGAAGACTTACCACGAGTGTTGGGCGAGGACTGTGTGTCCTTAGCTCAAGGAGAATACGGTAGGGACTGTGTGTCCCGGGACTGGGTGTCCTTTGGTTTAAATACCAAGCCGCTCCAAACCAGATGTACAACTGTCACAGCAGTTGGAACAGGGTCATCAACAACAGTCTTCACCAAGAATCGGGTTCTAATTCCTCAACTCTTTACATTCTCTGTATTATGTGTTGATGACTTTGTCGGGACCCCGATCCTAAGCCATAGGAATCCAGCCTGTAACACATCGCATCCCTTTGTGGTCTCACGCACGGTTAACTCCACGGCTGCAGCCTTACCTTAGCCGGGACCGTTTGCGTCTTTTGACTCACGTATGCGATAGTGTCGCTAGCATTCCAATGTCAAAGAACCCGGATCGACATGTCTAATCATAAACCAAAGTGGCAGTTCCGCACAAGGACAGGCATACATGACCCAACAAAGCAGGTGTCGGTCATCAACGAACGTAGACGAGTCGTAGCAAGCTACAAGGACTCCATTACGTCGCGTGACATTTCCCCAAAGGGGACAGACACAACAGCTAAGAAGGACACATGCCGGTCAACCAATGTGTCCGGAGCAGTAGCGAACTACCAACGCTCGTTGGATCACAAAGGGGCATTTCCTTGTAAGGAGTGCTACTAAAGTTCACGACTAGGTATTCGAATCCCATACATATCAAGTAAGACACACGTACGCATGGCATACCGATATGTATAGATACATCGATGGCATCACAACATAACCATAAACATACAAGCTTTATTTAAGAGGCTCAGAAGAGCCACACACATATTATTACACATTAAGGGTCTCACGACCCATTATATCAGTCACACAATACAAGCCAGCGGAAGAGTTATAAACTGTCTGGGTACAGACAGAGCAACTAGAAGGCACATGGCCTGACTATACTACAGAGCCGACGTAGGGCCAGATCGTAGCTGGGACACCAGCTACTCGTCGTCGTCGATGTCTACGAAGAACCCTCCATTAGGGTCATTAGCAACCTCTGCAACATTTATTAAGCAAACATGAGTACGAAGGTACTCAGCAAGACTTTAGGATGACTAACTACTCATGCACGGTATCAAGAAGGTATTGTGGGGTTTCATGCGGAAAGCCAGCATTTGACTCGTGGCTAGACAACTTGCTTTTTGAAATTAGTTTTGACAACTTGATTTCTCGCACACGAGTCCACTAACACCACAACAATACACTATCGTGGAATCATTCCTTCTCCATACGGAAATGCCGTCCACGACACTCACGCTTATCTTGACAATTTTATGAGTAGCCGTTGAAGTTATCTATGAACAACATATGTCTCCAAGTAGTCCATATCCGCGGACGCGGCTATTCGAATAGATCATAACCCTGCAGGGGTGTACTTCGTCACACATGCTCCCGCCATTTATCGCCATGTGCACGTCATGCACCTCGGCAACCTTCAAGCGGAAGCCCAGCGAGGGAGTCGGCCACGACCGTTAACCACACTAGTACCTAGTCCAGGTTTATCGCCTATCTGAGAGTAACCCGTACGGAAGTCCGGCCGAGGTTTCCGCCACGGCCTTAAACGATGTGCGCAGGGTTCCCAAGCCCACCATCCGGGTGCCACTTGGTACACCGTGCCACTGCCTACCGCATCACGGTCCACCTCTCAGGTCAGCACCATGCACGGCCTCTAGCATTACTATAAACACCAGAAACTACTTGCAACTCCTGGACCGAGTACTACACGATTAATAGGCCGAGCGGGGTCATATTTTAGGGCCCAGCATGTGGTAGTATCTAGTCTTGGATTACATACACGGAACTCAGTTCCTAAGGACGGTTCCAATGAAACAACCCGCCATGTACTCCTACACAGCCTTTCACCGGTACCTTTACCAAATCAAGTTCAACACACGACCTTTGCTCACCGAACACATTCCACATTTCAGCTCATCTCCCAGATGACAGACCATACACAACTCTAAGCATAGCATTCATAGCAGGATAAGACACATTATAGCTCAAGCAACTACCAGGTATGCTAGGTTGCAAGGTTCGGCTATTTACTGTGGCAAGGTTAAGTCATGCAAAGGAAGTGGGTCCAACTATCGTGGCAAAAGCAATTGAAGCATTTGATCCTAATGCAATAAATAGGTGCAGGAGCAAGAACATAGGTGTTATCGGGATGATCAAAAGGGTTGCTTGCCTTGTTGCTCAGAGGAGGAACGATACCCGTGAGACGGATATTCGGTGGAATCCGGGGGTGCGGAGCCTACCGAAATGAATGGCAACATTCAATAACAATCATATGCAATCAAAATGATGCATGAGCATGGCAAGAGAATGCAAAGTGATAAGTTATTATAATCAAGATGTTTTAGGTTTAGAGTTGATTTGAGTCACACTCGAATAGCAATTCAAACGGGTATTCTCGGATACCGGTTTAATTGATTCGACCTGATGCTCAGATCAACTTAATGTTAACATGCATGAAATGTCATGTTATGGTACTGATTTATATCTAGGGCAGTGTGTGATCATTGCATTTATAATGAAATTTGGATATTTTTGCAAATTCCATTTATAAAGTGATTAAAAGAATTGAATTATTCCTTATTTCACAATTTAGGGTTCTGTAACTTTTTCAAACATAGCTGAAAATAGAATAATCAGAATGCTTGAATTTTTCTCATACTTTTTCATATATAAATTATTTTCATTGGAGTTACAGATTAATTTCTATGATTTTTGCAATTTTTAGCAATTTCCTGAATTATTTTTATACTGGAAATTCCATTTATTGCATCAGGCTGACGTCAGCAGGTCAGCCGACCTGTGCAGGTCAAACCTGACAGGGGGGCCCCACTGGTCAACCTCTCTGGGACTAATCCCGCGCTGACCAGCCCCTAATTGGGGTTTGACCAGGCGTGGGGCCCTCTGTCAGCGACTGAGGGGAGGGCGATTACGCCCTAATGGTCGGCCACGTCGACGGCCACCGGAGGGTGGTCGCCGGCGACCAAACCCGCGGCGGAGGGCTCGCCGGAGGCGATTTAGACGGCGCTGCACAGCACGAAAACGCACGCGGTTGGTAGCTACAGCAAGCTCGCGAAGTGGCCGATCTGGCAGGACCAACTGGGGAGGCTAGGGTCGCTGGAAGAGGCGTCGGCGACGAGCTGGAGCGGCGGCCGAAGCTCGGGCATCGTCGGGGGCTTTGAAACAGGGGGGGTCCGCGCTTAGTTCTTAGCTGCTACGGCATCTACGCGTCGTCCTGGAGCTTCTGGTGCTCTCGGTAGGACGAGCTGGACATCGGAGGGCTACCGGCGACGAGCGGCAGCGGCGGTGCTCATCGGGCTCCGGTGAAACTAGGGCTAGAGGAGGGGATCGACGGGGAAAACTTAGGGAAAACCACCGCATGCTCACAGGGAGTGCAGAGAAGAGCTCAGACGGCTCGGGGAAGGCCTGGGGGCGACGAATCGACGGGAGAGGTCCGGCGGCCGGAGGAAGAAGACAACGGCATTGCGGGCGTTGCAGGGAGCGAGGAAGCTTCGGCTTCTGCAGGAATGACCGGGGCGACGAGGCGGAGCTAATGGCGTGCTCGCGGAGGGGTTCCTATGGCCAGGGGCAAGGCCAGCTCGAGCTCGAGCTCGGCTCTAATGGCGGCAGCAAGGAGGGGGAGGAGATCCGGGCGGAGGAGGAGAACCGAGGCGGGGAATGGATAGGGGAGGCTCTGGGGAGCTTATCCCCGCCGTCGCCAGCGCGAACCGGCGGCCAGGCAGGCACGCAGGTGCGTGGCTGCGCCGGAGGAGGCGGCGGCCACCTCCTGCTGCCTACTGGCGCGAGGGAGGGGACGAGCGGCGAGATGGGCTTGGCCTGGCTTGGGCGACAGGTAAGACTTTTCCCATTTTCTCTTTTTTTTGTTTTTCTGTTTTGCTATTTATTGCTTTGCTAATTATTTCAGCTCCAAAACAAAAAGTAAAAACTATTTTTGACCTCCTGAAATATTTGTTATAATATCCCCACTCATTTCCAAGACTTTCAACATTTTTGGAAAATTATAGTTTCTGATTTCAAATTTTAAATTTGAAACCAGTAGCTTTTGCAATTATTTAAAATGCTTAAAGTGTCAAGAAAATAGTTTTCTCCAATGCTCATTTACTTTCATGATTTATCAGAAAGTTTGAACATTTCTTGAGGCCATTTTGGGTTCATTGATTTTGAACTAGTTGAAATTTCCTTTAATTGAAATGGTGGCTAGGGTTTTTGAGTTTTTCCTTTGCCACTTTGTTTTTTTGTTGAAACTTCTTGGATGCAAATGCAAAGAAGACATGAGCACAATGCTATCTTGCTTAAGGGTTAGGGATGTGACAACTCACCCCCACTCAAAAGAATCTCGTCCCGAGATTTAGAAGTCGTCGGGAATAACGCAGGATATTCGAGTCGGAGACGATCCTCTCTTTCCCAAGTTGCCTCCTTTTCAGAATGATTTGACCATTGAACTTTAAGAAACTTGAGGTTTCGACGTCGAGTGGTACGCTCAGCTTGATCAAGAATGCGCACGGGGTATTCTCGGTAAGAAAGGTTATCTTGGAGATCAAGCGTTTCGTGGTCCACTTCACGGATAGGATCCGAAAAGCAACGCCTGAGTTGCGAGACGTGGAAAACATCATGAACCTTGGAAAGATGCGGAGGAAGTTCCAACTGGTAGGCAACTTCTCCTCGTTTGGCAAGAATGCAAAAAGGTCCAATGTAACGAGGAGCCAACTTGCCCTTGATACCGAAAAGATGGGTACCCTTCAAAGGTGTAACCCGAAGATAAGCCTTCTCGTCAACTTCAAAGGTCACAGCCTTATGATGACGATCATATTGGGTCTTTTGACGAGACTGGGCTGTTTTCAACTTTTCACGAATAATGCGAACCTGCTCTTCTGCATCCTGGATCATGTCCGGGCCAAAGAGGTGCCTCTCTCCGGTTTCTGACCAATTAAGAGGTGTTCGACATCTTCGTCCATAGAGAACTTCAAAAGGGGCTTTGCCCAGTCTTGATTGATAACTGTTGTTATAAGAGAATTCGGCAAATGGAAGGCACTTCTCCCAATTCATACCGAACGAAATAACACAAGCTCGGAGCATATCTTCTAGAATTTGATTCACTCTTTCTACTTGACCACTTGATTGAGGATGGAAAGCAGTGCTAAAAGATAAGTGAGTCCCCATGGCATTCTGAAAACTTTCCCAGAAGCTAGAAGTAAAGATACTTCCACGGTCCGAGTTAATTTCCAGGGGAACACCATGAAGAGACACTATTCGAGAGATATATAACTCTGCTAGCTGGCTAGCTGTTATACTCTCACGAACAGGAAGAAAATGAGCCACTTTGGAAAGACGGTCAATGACCACAAAGATAGCATTATTTCCTTTCTTGGTCTTGGGAAATCCGGTAATGAAATCCATGCTAACTTTATCCCATTTCCATTCAGGAATAGCTAGAGGTTGAAGGGTGCCAGCAGGCCTTTGATGTTCTGCCTTAACTCGACGACAAACATCGCAGTTAGCAACGAACTCAGCAATTTCTCTCTTCATCCTAGTCCACCAGAACCTCTGGCGTAGGTCCTGATACATCTTAGTACTACCGGGATGAATGGTGAGAGGAGAATCATGAGCCTCCTTAAGGATTAACTGCCTTAGATGTGGGTTCTTAGGAACCACTAAACGGTTCTGGAAGAATAACACACCTTGATCATTCATGGAAAATTCTTTAGCGTTTCCGCTAAAAATATTCTCCTTGATCCGTGATATACCCTTGTCACGCTTTTGGCCAGTTATAATTTGATCCGTAAGAGTAGGCTTCGCCACCAGGGTAGAAAGGAATCCTTGAGGAACAATATGAAGATTCAACTTCTGAAAGTCCTCATGGAGATGTGGTTGACCTTGTTGTAGCATCAAATTGTTACAATAAGATTTACGACTTAGTGCATCGGCCATAATATTGGCCTTCCCCGGGGTGTAAGTTATCCCTAAGTCGTAATCCGAGATCAACTCCACCCACCGTCTTTGCCTGAGATACAAATCCGGCTGGGTGAAGATATATTTCAGACTTTGGTGATCAGTGAATATTTCGCAACGATTACCCAGAAGGTAATGTCGCCAGGTTTTTAGTGCATGGACCACAGCTGCAAGCTCAAGGTCATGTGTGGGATAATTATCCTCATGTGGACGCAACTGGCGAGATGCGTATGCGATCACATGACGATCTTGCATGAGAATGCAACCTAATCCTTGTCGCGAGGCGTCGCAATAGATAACATGACTTACGGATTATTTAATATTAATTTTCGAAGTTTTATTAATTATTTAGGAATTAAAAACAGATTTAAATGATTTAATAAAATCCCATTGTGACATCATCGCGATGTCAGGCTGACATCAACATTTTACCGGTCAACTGACCTGCGGGTCCCGAACGTCATAGACACAAGTTTTTATTAAGATTAATTAGTTATTAACCAGATTAATTCAACGAGGGACCCACGTGTCATACTCTAATTATGTTAATTAATTATTTTAACTAATATATATATTTATTTATTTATTTAAGAAAAACATTATTTTTATAATTTATATTAACTCTCGCGTGGGGCCTCCCTGTCATAGACAGCGGGTGCATTGGCGAGGGTATTGTGTTCCAGGGATGAAGGGTATAGATAGCAAGGTCGAGCTACAACATGACGATGATGATGTAGCTTAACAGCTTGGAATGACATGATCGAGTACAAACTCGTAAACAAGGAAGATTACTAAAAATTGTTGAATCATAATGCGTACTCGATTCAGTTATCGATGTACTCACGCGTCCAACAACTCAAACACGAGGAAAACTGGAATTAATGAAAATATCATGGTTGAGGAGGAGCTCACAAGAAGTTTCATAGCTCCGCGCTATCCTCGAGCTACAAGGAATAATACGCGAAGGTAGATCAACTTTACGGTTTGGACCGGCGTGTCGATCTGAAGAAGACAAGTACTTTAACTCGTCCGAGAATGAAATCAAGGTACGACAACATGGTCGGAACCACGACTGCAAAGGACAAGATTACAGATCCCATATTTGAACTACAGAATGAATTGATTAATTATACGAGAAGTTTCTGTGATAGGATCAACGTCGTTTCCATGGGCATGAACACAATGTTCAAGGTCGACTCCCACTTCATCAATGCATCACCTGCCATTTATTCCTCGCCTTTGATCAAGTTGTAGCTTTGAAAGAACATTTGGCAAAACACCAGAAGAGCAAGACTTGTGAAAACTCTTCAGGTCATATTGATTAAGGAAGGCACATGTCCAACCCATCAGGGCATCTTAGGAACATATACCACAAACTTCAAGAGTAACTAACACATGCTTGAAGGGCATGGCTGACAATTCGTATGGTACAACTTATCAAAGGGAGAAGACACAATTTACCAATGGCATCATGTGTCAGGGGAAGCAATCACAAGAATTTTCTAAAGCAAAGGATGACGTCGGATAATAATTCAAATGAGTGTGGCAATCCACAAATGATTTGATGTGAGTACCGGTACTCAATCATAGGGGGTAAAACGCAAGGCATCGGATTATAGAACATCTGAAAAATATCGATACTTAATCACCAAAGGAATTATGATTTCCAGGTTGGTGTATCATAATCAGATCCTCCGATCAAATACAAGTTGAATAGATTTAGATGGACAACCAATAAAAATTGATTTGTCAAGAACCAGCTCTGTCTGGAAGGACGTCTGAGCCGATAGATAATTTATGAGCCACAACAGATGATCGTGTGCATTCACAGAAAGGTAGAATCAATCAGATCACAGGGAAATCACAAAGGATTTTAATGAATGCTGCTAGAAATATGGATTTAACCATAATGCAAGCAGGTGAGAAAGGCCATGAACGTTAGGCTACGGAGGATTTCGGAAGACCGAATAGTAAGTCAAAGAACTTTCGAAACCCATGACAAGTGATGATGGATGAATCCCCGATAAAATAATTCGTTGCATCTCGTAAACAAGAGCAATTGGAGAAAAAAAGTATGAACGACATTTGTATGTAGTCATCCGTAGTGGTTGACGAAGGAAGGGGAAATTGCAGAAACAATGAGCACAACAGCTCAAGAGAACATCGAAGAGTAACTGCAGTTCTTCTAAGGGATAAAGCCATCGTCTGGAATACGGGGCTCTTCGGGATGAAATATTTACGAGAACCTAATGTTAGAGTTAGTAAAATCTTTAACCCGAAAGAGAAGAGAGAGTAGAGCCCAGAGTATAGGAAAGGAGTAAAAGATACTAATACCACCCAATTGAGATGTGGGCCCGTAAGCCACAGGTCCGAGGATCGAAACCTCGCTCTGATACAAACTTGTGATGCCCTCGATTTAATCGTACGCTAAACATACACGCAAATGCGTATGATGAAACCCAAGGACTCACGGGGAGATATCACAACACAACTCTAGACACAAATAAAATAACATCAGCTTCATATTACAAGCCAGGGGCCTCGAGGGCTAGAATACGAAAGCTCGATAAACACACGAGTCAGCGGAAGCAACAAATATCTGAGTACAGACATCAAAACATGGGGTGCCTTAGAGAAGGCTAGCACAAAAGATACAACGATCGAACGAGGCGAGGCCTCCTGCCTGGGAACCTCCTAACTACTCCTGATCATCAGCGGCCTCCACGTAGTAGTAGGCACCATCGGGGTAGCAGTCATCGGTGGCGGGGACCTCCATCTCCTGGGCTCCATCATCTGGTCGCAGCAAACGGATCAAGGGGACAAGGGGGGAGCAAAGCAGCGGTGAGCACTCATCCAAAGTACTCGCAAGTCTTACATCAGAACAATTCTAATTATGCATCAGTATCAAAGAAGGGGGTTATATGTGGACTGACTGCAGCAATGCGAGAATAGAGAGAGAAGGCCTAGTCCTATCGAAGACTAGCATCTTCAGGGTCTTGCAGCAATAGACGAGAGTAGAACAGGGGTAAAACATTAATAATCATATTGTTGCAGCGAAATTAAAGTGAGGTCACGCCTAAAGATCCTCCCTCGACTCCCTGCGAGGAAGCAATCCCAAGGCAAACTAATTCCAGTTAAGTAACAATTGTAGTTGTAAAAGATCGGGGCACAACTCCAAGTCGTCCTGTAACCGTGGACACGGCTATCCGAATAGTTAATTTTCATCCCTGCAGGGGTGCACCACATGTCCCGTCACGCTCGTTAACACTCTGGCCGGACATACTTTTCTGGGTCCTGCCCGGCCTCGGAATATCGACACGTCGCAGCCCCACCTAAGACAAATCAGAGAGGCTAGCCCGCCGGTCTAAATCCTAAGCACAAAGGGTTCGTGGGCCCAGTTCCCCTTCACGCTCCTGCACGTGGCGTGGGCGGCCGACGTCAGTCCTAGCATCCCTTAATCATAAGCGCGATGCATCTCGGGACCACTCGGGCGCGTGCCGCTACATTGCTGGCATCTGAAAAGCTTCGGCTGATACCGCGACGTCGAGTACCCATAATTCTTCCCGCATAGCCGGTTAGTGCGAAAAGGTCTCCGACCAACCCAGATCAAATACCCAAATCCATTAGCATTTTAATTAGGCAAGCAACACAGTCTCATGGGAATCCACCCGTCTTACAACTAATCACCAATGATCCCAGTAACATGGTCGAGTAACTGTGTGGTTGTAACATCGGGGGAATCCGAGGTATCACCCTCGTTGGATTCCGAACGATGTACCCGTCAAGGTGGGCTTAGAAGAATCACCCTCGGGGGTCCCACACTCGCGGGGTTGCACGACAGGGGCATCATCGGGAATGGTGAAAGAGGAATCACCCTCGATAACCACGACCGACTAGCTCTACTACAGAGATATCATCAGGAGTACTTAGCGAGGTGTCACCCTCGGTACCCGATAGTATCCCTATAGCGTCGTACAACGAAGGGGGGTGAACGTGCTGTGTCGGGTCTGGCTCGTCGATCAGAGATCGAGATTTGAAAACAAGCGGGGCAACTGAGCTACGGGGTCAGAGGGGATGACTGCTCCACCTATACTAAGCATATTAAAGGTACATGACTGAAAGTAGCAGTTCATCAAAAATAGGCTATGCATCAGATATAGGAGCTAACTACAACAGTAGAAAAATACTAATGCAAGCAGTAGGAAGAAAGACATAGGCGATATAGGAATGCTCAAGGGGAATTTGCTTGCCTTGCTGCTCTGCGGCAAAGGACTGGTCGGCAGGGTCGTAGATGTACCCGGCAGCAGCGTTAGTCTCGGGGTCTACCGGTAAGAAGAGGGGGAAGAAAAAATAAATAATAGCACCGATGCAACACAAAGCATGACATGGAAAGATGCAGGCTAGACATGAGCTAACGCAGCAATATCCGTCATAGACGGATCGGAAGAATATCTGACGATATTTTCCGGGTCTCGGGCTACTACCGGTTATACTGGAGACGATGGAAAAGTTCCATGTTTGCTATGCTAGGGACGCGTGACAGACGAATGGGTCGTGTATCCGGGTTCGTCTCGCTTTGCTGATCAAGTTTCATGTTGAAATTATTTCGATCTAACTTACGGATTATTTAATATTAATTTTCAAAGTTTTATTAATTATTTAGGAATTAAAAACAGATTTAAATGATTTAATAAAATCCCATTGTGACATCATCGCGATGTCAGGCTGACATCAACATTTGACCGGTCAACTGACCTGCGGGTCCCGAACGTCATAGACACAAGTTTTTATTAAGATTAATTAGTTATTAATCAGATTAATTCAACAAGGGACCCACGTGTCATACTCTAATTATGTTAATTAATTATTTTAACTAATATATCTATTTATTTATTTATTTAAGAAAAACATTATTTTTATAATTTATATTAAGTCTCGCGTGGGGCCTCCCTGTCATAGACAGCGGGTGCATTGGCCCCACCGGTAAGTGACCTAAGGCTATTTTCTCATTTTATTATTAGATACCTAACCATGCAAATACCGTATTTCTTTAAATATCCATATACGCAAATACATACATCACATCTCATACATACATACATACATACGCATTTAATACATCATTTGTTTTTATTTCTTTTCTCTCAAAACTCTCATCTCCCTCTCTGTTAACAGAGAGACAGAGAACTCTCTGTGCTCCAACTCAACCTAGAGGAACCAAATATTCAAACCTTCCTACCGGAGTCTACCGTCGACGGATCGAGGCCCCGTTTGCCGGAACGGAACCGGGGCGGTGAGGAGATCGACATGGTGGGAGGAGCCCGAGGAGGGGCTCACCGACGGTGACGAGACGGGCCGGTGAAGCCGGAGTTCGCACGAAGGTGACGGTGGAGACGGCGTGGTTCCGGTGGTGGAGGGGACGGTGAGGATGGTGATGACGCGCCGGCGAGGGGGAGCCAGCCGGATGTTCGCCGAGAGGGGCCCCGGTGAGGAGGGGCCCCCGGAGATGGAGCCGCCGATGGTGACCGGCGGGAGGAGGGGCTCGGCCGACGGGGCTCCCGGGGGCGGCCGGCAGGATGGAGGGCCGAGGTGGGGGGCGGCTCGCCGGCCGGGAGGATGAGGGGCCATGGGGGGGGGTGGCTCGCCGGCGGGATTGAGGAAGCGATGGAGAGAAGGGCCGGCGGGGGGGAGGATCTGTGGGGGAAGAGGGGCCGCCGGGGGAGGAGGAGGCCGTGAGGGGGTTGCCGGCGGGAGGAGGAGGCCGTGATGGGGGGTGCCGGGGGAGCTCGCCGGCGGGAGGAGAGGAGCCGACGGGAGGGAGGCCGCCGGTGGTTGGAGGGGGATCCGGCGTGGGGGAGAGAGTCACGGGAGGTGGGAGGGAGTTACGTGAGAGAGAGAGAGAGGGATCGTGGGGAGGGGGTCACGGGATCTGGCGTGGGGGTGGGGCTCTCGTGGGGGGTGAGGGGCTGGGACGAGGGAGTGGGGGGTGGCGGCGCCCAGGGGGGCTGACCAGGGAGGGAGGGGTCTCGCGAGGGGGGGCTAGGGTTCCCAGCGGGACATGGTGGGTGGCCTGGCCGGCTGGGCCACTAGGCCCAGTTGGGCCAGGTGGGGGGGGGGGTTCGGTTGTTTGCCTCTTTTTTTTATCATTTGTTTCTATGTTTTAATTATTTTAGTAACAAAATCATTTATAAAAAGTAGAGGACATGCCCAATATTAAAAAGGCAGTATTAGGCAGCAACATAAAAAGTTTAGGGGCCTTTTGAAAATAATTAAAACTTACACACATCAAAAAGGACATTTAATAATTGTTTTGTCATTGATATAAATGTCTTACAGGCACTAAACCAATTGATAAAATGTTGGTTCAATTTTTTTGAATAGCTTAGGGAATAATTGTAACCTAGGCATGATTTTTAATTTGAAGTTTGCAAAACTTTTAATTTCACATTCCAAATAATTTTGGATTGCATAGGGATTCGAACGAGAGTTTGATTCCTACAGTGATCACACATGGTTTAGCAAACTGGATTAACATAAATCTCAGAATACCGTAGCTTTATAACAGAGTTTACTGTAGCACAAATCCAGGGCGTCACATCCGAGGTATCACCCTCGTTGGATTCCGAACGATGTACCCGTCAAGGTGGGCTTAGAGGAATCACCCTCGGGGGTCCCACACTCGCGGGGTGGCACGACAGAGACGTCATCGGGAATGGTGAAAGAGGAATCACCCTCGATAACCACGACCGACTAGCTATACTACAGAGATATCATCAGGAGTACTTAGTGAGGTGTCACCCTCGGTACCCGATAGTATCTCTGTAGCGTCGTACAACAAAGGGGGTGAAAGTGTTGTGTCGGGTCTGGCTCGTCGATCAGAGATCGAGATTTGAAAACAAGCGGGGCAACTGGACTACGGGGTCTGAGGGGATGACTGCTCCACCTATACTAAGCATATTTAAAGTACAGGACTGAAAGTAGCAGTTTATCAAAAATAGGCTATGCATCAGATATAGGAGCTAACTACAACAGTAGCAAAATACTAATGCAAGCAGTAGAAAGAAATACATAGGCGATATAGGAATGATCAAGGGGAGTTTGCTTGCCTTGCTGCTCTACGGCAAAGGACTGATCGTCAGGGTCGTAGATGTACCCGGCAGCAGCGTCAGTCTCGGGGTCTAACGGTAAGAAGAGGGGGAAGAAACAGTAAATAATAGCACCGATGCAACACAAAACATGACATGGAAAAATGCAGGCTAGACATGAGCTAACGCAGAAACATCCGTCATAGACGGGTCGGAAGAATATCTGACGATATTTTCTGGGTCTCGGGCTACTACCGGTTATACTGGAAATGATGGAAAAGTTCCATGTTTGCTATGCTAGGGACGCGTGAGACGAACGGGCCGTGTATCCGGGTTCGTCTCGATCTGCTGATCAACTTTCATGTTGAAATTATTTTGATCTGACTTACGGATTATTTAATATTAATTTTCAAAGTTTTATTAATTATTTAGGAATTAAAAACAGATTTAGCTATTTTAATAAAATTCCAATATGACATCATCGCGATGTCAGGCTGACATCAGCAGTTGACTAGTCAACTGACCAACGGGTCCCGAACGTCATAGGCATAAGTTTTATTTAAGATTAAATATTATTTAATCAGATTAATTTAGTGGGGGACCCGCGTGTCATACTCTAATTATTCTAATTAATTAATTTAACTAATATATCTATTTATTTATTTATTAAAAACATTATTTTTTATTTTTAGTTTAACTACCGCGTGGGGCCTCCCTGTCATAGACAGCGGGTGCGTTGGCCCCACCGGTAAGTGACCTAAGGCTATTTACTAATCTTTTTATTTATAGATACCTAACCGTGCAAATACCGTATTCCTCTAAATATCCATATACGCAAATACGTACATCACATCTCATACATACATACATACATACGCATTTAATACATCATTTGTTTTTATTCATTTTCTCTCAAAACTCTCAACACTCATCTCTCTCTCTCTGTTAACAGACAAAGAACTCTCTCTGCTAACTCCACCTAGAAGAACCGAAAGTTCAAATCCTCCTACCGGAGTCTAACGTCGACGGATCGAGGTCCCATTTGCCGGAACGGAACCGGGACGGCGAGGAGATCGACATGGTGGGAGGAGCCCGAGGAGGGGCTCACCGACGGTGACGAGACGGCCCGATGAAGCCGGAGTTCGCACGAAGGTGACGGTGGAGACGGCGTGGTTCCGGTGGTGGAGGGGACGGTGATGATGGTGATGACACGCCGGCGAGGGGGAGTCGGCCACATCCGGCGAGGCGGAGATGTCTCCCTGCCTGGTCCCTCCCGGACCGAGCGGGAGAAGGCCGACGGGGGTCGGGGCTCGACGCGGGAAGGAGGACCGAGGGGGGGCCGAGGCTCGCCGGCGGGAGGAGGTGGCGCACCGGCCAGGGAGGGGGGGGGGCGCCGGGGGAGGAGGAGGCCATGAGGGGGGTCCGCCGGGGGAGGAGGAGGCCGTGGGGAGGGCTGCCGGCGGGAGGAGGAGAGGCCGCTGGCGGGATGGGAGAGGGGCTCGGTGGGAGATCTGGCGTCGGGGAGAGGGGCGACGGGAGGGGAGGGAGAGGAGGGATCGAGGGGAGGGATCCACGGGAGAGAGAGGGAGTTGCTCTCGTGGGGGGGGGTTGTCGGTGGGGGTGGGGGGACCGAGAGGGAGCGTGGGGGAGTGGGGCCCGGTTGGTGGGGGGTGAACGAGAGGTGGGGAGGGGCCTCTCGTGGGGGTGTGAACGAGAGGTGGGGAGGGGCCTCTCGTGGGGGTGGGGCCGAGGGGAGCGTGGGGGGGCGCTGGCGGCGCACGGGGGGGGGGGGGGGGGGGGAGGGAGTAGCGAGGGGAGGGGCTGCTCGCCAGGGGGGGCTAGGGTTTGGATCAGGGGGCGCGGGTGGGCTGGCCAGCTGGGCCTTTTGGCCAAGCTCGGCCAGGGGGTGGGGGGTTGCTTCTTTCTTTCTTTTTTTTTATTACTATTTTTTTCTTTCTAATTTCTTTTCTTTCTTTTATTATTTATTTTACTATTTGATTTTTTTTAACACTTTCTTTTATTATACTTTATTTTATCATTATTATTTTTAATACTTTCCTTTTTATATATATCCTTCTTAATATTTGTAATGAACTTATAAAGTATTTTTCCCTTGCTTTCAAATTTTGGATCCGGACACACTCGAATCAACGCGGGTCTGAGATGGGAATTCGATGACATGGCATCATTAGCGGTTGATCACTGTAGCTTAATTACAATAATTACTGTTGCAAAAGTCGAGGATGTCACAATTCTTCCCTACTAACAAGAATTCTCGTCCCGAGAATTAAGAGGTAGAGGGAAAGAGTCCGAGGTATTCATCACGAAGATGATCCTCGCGTTCCCAAGTGGCTTCATCTTCAGAGTGATTTGACCAGTGCACCTTAAGGAACTTGGTGACCTTGCGACGAGTCTTACATTCAGCTTGATCGAGAATGCGGACCGGATGCTCTTTATAAGAGAGGTCTTGTTGTAGTTCAAGCATATCGTGATCCATTGCTCGAATAGGGTCCTTGAAGCAGCGACGGAGCTGAGAAACATGGAAGACATCGTGAACCTGAGAAAGGTTCGCCGATAGTTCCAATTGATAAGCCACTCTTCCACGCCTTTCGAGAATAGTGAAAGGACCAATATAACGAGGAGCTAACTTGCCCTTGATTCCGAAACGGTGTGCACCTCTCATTGGTGTGACACGAAGATAAGCCTTTTCGCCAGGTTGATAGACCATATCCTGATGGTGACGGTCATACTGACTCTTCTGACGAGACTGAGCAGCCTTCAGATTCTCATGAATAATGCGGACTTGATCTTCAGCATGTTGAATAATATCCGGACCGAAGAGTGATCGTTCCCCAGTTTCTGACCAATTCAGAGGAGTTCGACACCTTCGCCCATACAATACTTCGAAAGGGGCCATCTTCAGACTATCTTGATAGCTATTATTGTAAGAGAACTCGGCATACGGGAGAGATTCCTCCCATTTCTAACCGAAAGAAATGACACAAGCTCAAAGCATGTCCTCGAGAATTTGGTTGACTCGTTCAACTTGTCGCTGGGATTGAGGGTGATATGCAGTGCTGAAGGATAGATCAGTCCCCATAGCCTTCTGAAAACTTTCCCAGAATTTTGAAGTGAACAAGCTGCCACGGTCCAAACTGATTACCAACAGAATACCGTGAAGTGAAACAACTCTTGACATATAAAGATCTGCCAGCTGACTAGCATTAATCGTTTCCTTGACGGCCAGGAAATGTGCAACTTTGGACAGTCGGTCAATGACGACAAGAATAGCATCATTACCTTTCTGAGACCTGGGAAAACCAGTGACGAAATCCATTTCAACGTGGTCCCATTTCCACTCGGGAATAGAGATAGGTTGCAGAGTTCTAGCAGGCTTTTGGTGTTCTGCTTTGATACGCCGGCATATATCACATTCTGCCACATAGCGTGCAATGTCTTGTTTCATATCGGGCCACCAGAATCTTTGCCGGATGTCTTGGTACATCTTGGTACTACCCGGGTGAATAGACAATGGTGTGTCATGAGCTTCTTCCATCACCTTCCCAGTCATCCTGAGATTTTCCTTCTTATTTGGGACGAATAGGCGACCCTTGAAATACAAGGCGCCACCTTCATCAACAGTGAAAAAGGAGGGTTTACCCTTCGCAATATAGCTCTTAATCCTGTCGACATCATCGTCAAAGTCTTGCAGATTCTTTATGGAGCTCACAAGATCTGGTTCAACCACTAGGTTACTGAGGGAACCCTGATTAACAACACGAAGGTTCATCTTTTGATAATCTTCAGGAGGGGGGACAAGGTAACCCTGAGGAACAATGTGGAGGTTCAGCTTACGGAATTCCTCTTGCAGACGATCGTGAACCTGATGAACCTGGAGGTGGTTGCAGTATGACTTGTGACCTAAGGCATCAGCCATTACATTAGCCTTGCCAGGGGTATATGATATACTACAGTCAAAATCTGCTATACGCTCCATCCATCTTTGTTGACGCAGGTTCAGCTCCGGTTGAGTGAACAAGTACTTCAGACTTTGATGGTCGGTGTAGATTTCACAGCGATTACCGACAAGGTATTGTCGCCATTCCTTCAATGCATGAATGACTGCGGCAAGCTCGAGATCATGAACTGGGTAGTTCTCTTCATGAGCACGCAGTTGAGGTGAAGCATAAGCGATCACCTTGCGATCTTGCATTAGGACACAACCTATTCCTTGACGAGAAGCATCACAGTATATGACGAAATCCCTTTTCGTATCTGGAGGAGCAAGTACTGGAGCGGACGTCAGTTTGTCCTTGAGCGCCTGGAAACTTTCCTGACAATTATCAGTCATTCATACTTAACACCTTTGTGAAGCAGGTTGGTTAAGGGCTTCGCAATCTTGGAGAAGTTCTCGACGAATCGACGGCAATAGCTGGCGAGTCCGAGAAAACTTCTGACTTGCTTGACATTCTTCGGGGGAGTCCAGTCAAGAATAGCTTGAATTCATTCGGGGTTGACCGCAATACCATCCATGGAAATCACATGACCAAGGTAAGTCACTTCGTCTAGCCAGAACTCACATTTGGAGTACTTCACATAGAGTTTATGCTCCCAAAGCTTATCCAGTACAAGACGAAGATGTTCAGCATGCTCTTCTTTGTTCTTCGAAAACACCAGAATATCATCCAAATATACCACGACAAATTTGTCGAGGTAGTCCATGAATATATAATTCATCAGTCGAGAGAAGGTTGCCGGTGCATTGGTTAAGCCGAAGGACATGACGGTGTACTCATATGATCCATATCGAGTATCAAAGGCGGTCTTTGGAATATCCTCCTTGCGAACACGGATCTGGTGGTATCCCAATCTCAAGTCGAGCTTAGAGAAAACGGTGGAACCAGCAAGTTGATCATACAAATCATTTATCTGCGGGAGAGGGTATTTGTTCTGAATAGTGGCCTGGTTGATAGGACGGTAGTCTTGAACCAATCGATTTGTCCCATCCTTCTTCTTAACAAAGAGAGAAGGTGCTCCCCAAGCAGAGGAACTCGGACGGATGAAACCCAGACGGAGCGAGTTGTCAATTTCTTGCTTAAGTTCAAGGAGTTCATGTGGTGGCATTTTATAAGGACGCTTGGCAATAGGAGTGGTACCGGGTACCAAGTCAATGACAAACTCGATAGCTCAAGCAGGGGGAATCCCCGGAAGTTCTTCTGGAAAGACATCTTGGAATTCTCGGACCACTGGAATGTTTTCAATCCCTTCAAGAGGCGACGCATTTAATGCATTCAAAGCATACAGCCGTGCCTCAGCATTACGGACGAGATGAGCATGGTAGCTTACTAGTTCATCTGAAGGGTGTAAGAGGTGGACGGTCTTGGTGGCACAGACGATCGATGCCGTATGAGCTTTCAACCAGTCCATCCCCAATATGAGATCAATGTTGGATGACTTTAGTAGGATGGGATTGGCAAGGAATTCTAATCCTTCAATTTCAACTGGAACATGGGGGCAAACCACAGAGGTTCGGCATTCGCCCCTAGGGGTGTTTACCACTATCGGGATGTTCATCTCTTCGCTCCTAATGTCATGCATGTATGCAAAAAATTTCGACATAAAGGAATGCGATGCTCCTGTATCAAATAATACAGAAGCAGGTACTGAGTTAACGAGAAGTGTACCCATCACGGTAGTAGGCTGGTCTTGAGCTTGACCCATATCAATGTTGTTGGCCTGACCACGAACATAAGCAGGCTTAGCGTTGAAGTTGCGGTTCTGGTTGTTGCCACGGCCAGTTGCGGGAAGTGCGAGCTGATTTGGATTCTGCCTGCAGTCTCTAGCACGGTGACCTGGACGGCCACACTTGAAGCACAGCCCGTCCTCAGGACGGGAAGGAGGAACTCGAGGTGGTGGAGCTGGAAGCCTCGGCTGCCTAGGTGGTGGAGGAGGCAGGCGAGGTGCAGCATAGGACGGCCTCGGAGTAGGAGCAGGTGCATGGTACATGTTGTTGGGGATCCAGATCTTCCGCTTCTGTGCAGATGAGCCCGAAGATGAGCCCATGTCACGGTTGCACTTGCTGCTATCCTTGTATTCCTGCAGACCAGTCTCAACCTGAATAGCCTTGTTCACGAGGGTGGCGAAATCAGCATAGTCCTGAACGAGGAGTGTCAGCTTGATATCAGGGTGGAGGCCTTCACGGAACTTCTCCTGCCTGCGTGCATCAGTCGCAATGTCTTCTTCAGCATAGCGAGATAATTCCAGAAATTCCCACTGATAAGCATCCACAGTCTTGTTGCCCTGGACCAAGTTGCGGAACTCACGCTTCTTCCGGTCCATGATTCCCTGGGGAATGTATCGAGCACGGAAAGCAGCCTTGAACTCTGCCCAAGTGATGATAGTTCCATCGGGCTGAGAGCGCCTATGGCTGTCCCACCATTGAGCAGCGGGACCCTTCAGAAAGTAGGCGGCAAAGTTGACATAGCTCGCCAGGGGCACATTGGCAGACTCTAGCTCGTAAGAAATGTCACGGAGCCAGTCATTAGCATCTAGAGGCTGAGTTGAGCTGCGGTAGATCGCAGGGTTGAGACGACAGAAGTCTTGAAGTGTCACGCCTTGTGGTTGGTTCATGTTCGGCCTTTGAAACTGATCCATGAGCCCTTGCATAAACTAGCGGTTCAGCTCAAACTGTCGGATCATCCCCGCCATATACTCAGGAGGCGGGGGTGGTGCATCGTTGGCAGGGCCACGCGGGCGGCCAACTGGTCTAACCATCCTGTTAAATATTTAGTAGGGGTAGTTTAGCTTAAAGTAATTGAAAGGCATCGCACGCATTCATAAAGTAATCAAGCATAATGAAGGGAAATGCGCTAGATACTCCATAGTAGTTGAGTTCGACATACAGACCCATACATAAGTTCGATTACAGACTAACGATTAAAAACTCGAAATTTGGCGATAGCCCGGACGCATTTGACGATACCCTGGACTCACTAGGCGGCTCGCAGGCACGCGGTGGAAGAGTACCACAACGAGATGTAGCGATAAGGCTACATCAACGTCGGAGAGGACGATAGAATCCTGGTAGCTGGCGGTGATAGAAGGTAGGGACAGGACCCTGTGTCCCGTTGTGACTCTGGTGAGGGTACCGCATCCAATCAAGCAGCTGAGGTCCAAGTGCAGGGGTTCTACCCCCAACATCAGTCCACTCGAGAGCTGATGGTAGCTCTGTCCTGCTCGGCTCGCGGATGCGCATAGGTGGAACCCTCGGACAGTGTGATGGCTGCAGCTCTGTCAATGCGTCGTAAAGACGAGCGCGCGTAGCATACAGCTCCACAGTCAGAGCTCGGAAAGCACGATCCATTCCCTCAGTGTACTGCACCAGAATCCGCGCGTCGTAGCGACGCGTCACGTAGGGGGCGCAGACAGCGACGTAGGAACGGTCGCTGCGCTCCCGAACGTTAGAAGCGCAGGCAGTGAGATCAGACCCAGTCTCATCCCCAGCAGGAGCATGCGGGATGTATCTGAAAGGGCTCTCCTCCAGGTGAGGGTACGCTCCACGGAGACGGGTGATGGCGATGTAGGCCGCATCATGGACGGCCATCTCGACCGACACTCCAATACCACAGAACACGTGGCGCTCGAGGGTCTCGCCGCCCCTCTGGTCCAAGATGCGAACCTCAGCCTGGTACTGGTACTGGTTGTACTCGCGGAAATCCTCGAACACAGTGTACTCGGGGTACCAGCGATATCCCAGCCTGGTCAGGAGATCGACCAAAATGGCCGGGAACCCAGTCGTCTCAGTGGCCTGTGTCAGGCGCACGTGCTGTCTTGCGGGACGCATCTGAAAATAAGATTGACGGATGTCAATGACAGTGTGTGTAATACATATTCAGGAGAAAAAGAGTAGATAGTCCAGCGCTCCGGATCGATGTGATTCGAGAACCTAATGTTAGAGTTAGTAAAATCTTTGACCCGAAAGAGAAGAGAAAGTAGAGCCCAGAGTATAGGAAAGGAGTAAAAGATACTAATACCACCCGATTGAGATGTGGGCCCGTAAGCCACAACATCAGTGTTAGTAAAGTTTTTCAAACACTAGACTCAACTTCGGCCAAGGAGTTGGAAAGGGGGCTACCTACACGCAGTTGGCTCTGATACCAACTTGTTACGCCCTCGGCTTAATCATACGCTAATCATACACGCAACTGCGTACGATCAAACCCAAGGACTCACGGGGAGATATCACAACACAACTCTAGACACAAATAAAATAACATCAGCTTCATATTACAAGCCAGGGGCCTCGAGGGCTAGAATATGAAAGCTCGATAAACACACGAGTCAGCGGAAGCAACAATTATCTGAGTACAGACATAAAACATGGGGTGCCTTAGAGAAGGCTAGCACAAAAGATACAACGATCGAACGAGGCGAGGCCTCCTGCCATGGAACCTCCTAACTACTCCTGATCATCAGCGGCCTCCACGTAGTAGTAGGCACCGTCGGGGTAGCAGTCGTCGGCGGCGGGGACCTCCATCTCCTGGGCTTCATCATCTGGTCGCAGCAAACGGATCAAGGGAACAAGGGGGGAGCAAAGCAGCGGTGAGTACTCTTCCAAAGTACTCGCAAGTCTTACATCAGGAATATTCTAATTATGCATCAGTATCAAAGAAGGGGGTTTAGATGTGGACTGACTGCAGCAATGCGAGAATAGAGAGAGAAGGCCTAGTCCTATCGAAGACTAGCATCTTCAGGGTCTTGCAGCAATAGACGAGAGTAGAACAGGGGTAACACATTAATAGTCATATTGTTGCAGCAATATTAAAGTGAGGTCACGCCTAAGGATCCTCCCTCGACTCCCTCCGAGGAAGCAATCCCGAGGCAAACTAAATCCAGTTAAGTAACAATTGTAGTTGTAAAAGATCGGGGCACAACTCCAAGTCGTCCTGTAACCGTGGACATGGCTATCCGAATAGTTAATTTTCATCCCTGCAGGGGTGCACCACATGCCCCGTCACGCTCGATAACACTCTGGCCGGACATACTTTTCTGGGTCCTGCCCGGCCTCGGAATATCGACACGTCTCAGCCCCACCTAAGACTAATCAGAGAGGCCAGCCCGCCGGTCTAAATCCTAAGCACAAAGGGTTCGTAGGCCCAGTTCCCCTTCACGCTCCTGCACGTGGCATGGGCGGCCGACGTCAGTCCTAGCACCCCTTAATCACAAGCGCGATGCATCTCGGGACCACTCGGGCGCGCGCCGCTACATTGCTGACATCTGAAAAGCTTCGGCTGATACCGCGACGCCGAGTACCCATAATTCTTCCCGCGTAGCCGGTTAGTGCGAAAAGGTCTCCGACCAACCCAGATCAAATACCCAAATCCATTAGCATTTTAAATAGGCCAGCAACACAATCTCACGGGAATCCACCCGTCTTACAACTAATCACCGAAGATCCCAGTTACATGGTCGAGTAACTGTGTGGTTGTAACATCGGGGGAATCCGAGGTATCACCCTCGTTGGATTCCGAACGATGTACCCGTCAAGGTGGGCTTAGAAGAATCACCCTCGGGGGTCCCACACTCGCGGGGTGGCATGACAGAGACGTCATCGGGAATGGTGAAAGAGGAATCACCCTCGATAACCACGACCGACTAGCTATACCACACAGATATCATCAGGAGTACTTAGTGAGGTGTCACCCTCGGTACCCGATAGTATCTCTGTAGCGTCGTACAACAAAGGGGGTGAAAGTGTTGTGTCGGGTCTGGCTCGTCGATCAGAGATCGAGATTTGAAAACAAGCGGGGCAACTGGACTACGGGGTCTGAGGGGATGACTGCTCCACCTATACTAAGCATATTTAAAGTACAGGACTGAAAGTAGCAGTTTATCAAAAATAGGCTATGCATCAGATATAGGAGCTAACTACAACAGTAGCAAAATACTAATGCAAGCAGTAGAAAGAAAGACATAGGCAATATAGGAATGATCAAGGGGAGTTTTCTTGCCTTGCTGCTCTACGGCAAAGGACTGATCGGCAGGGTCGTAGATGTACCCGGCAGCAGCGTCAGTCTCGGGGTCAACCGGTAAGAAGAGGGGGAAGAAACAATAAATAATAGCACCGACGCAACACAAAACATGACATGGAAAAATGCAGGCTAGACATGAGCTAACGCAGCAACATCCGTCATAGACGGGTCGGAAGAATATCTGACGATATTTTCCGGGTCTCGGGATACTACCGGTTATACTGGAAATGATGGAAAAGTACCATGTTTGCTATGCTAGGGACGCGTGACAGACGAACGGGCCGTGTATCCGGGTTCGTCTCGATCTGCTGATCAACTTTCATGTTGAAATTATTTTGATCTGACTTACGGATTATTTAATATTAATTTTCAAAGTTTTATTAATTATTTAGGAATTAAAAACAGATTTAGCTATTTTAATAAAATTCCAATATGACATCATCGCGATGTCAGGCTGACATCAGCAGTTGACTGGTCAACTGACCAGCGGGTCCCGAACGTCATAGGCACAAGTTTTATTTAAGATTAAATATTATTTAATCAGATTAATTTAGTGGGGGACCCGCGTGTCATACTCTAATTATTCTAATTAATTAATTTAACTAATATATCTACTTATTTATTTATTAAAAACATTATTTTCTATTTTTAGTTTAACTACCGCGTGGGGCCTCCCTGTCATAGACAGCGGGTGCGTTGGCCCCACCGGTAAGTGACCTAAGGCTATTTACTAATCTTTTTATTTATAGACACCTAACCATGCAAATACCGTATTCCTCTAAATATCCATATACGCAAATACATACATCACATCTCATACATACATACATACATACGCATTTAATACATCATTTGTTTTTATTCATTTTCTCTCAAAACTCTCAACACTCATCTCTCTCTCTCTGTTAACAAACAAAGAACTCTCTCGGCTAACTCCACCTAGAAGAACCGAAAGTTCAAATCCTCCTACCGGAGTCTAACGTCGACGGATCGAGGTCCCGTTTGCCGGAACGGAACCGGGACGGCGAGGAGATCGACATGGTGGGAGGAGCCCGAGGAGGGGCTCACCGACGGTGACAAGACGGCCCGATGAAGCCGGAGTTCGCACGAAGGTGACGGTGGAGACGGCGTGGTTCCGGTGGTGGAGGGGACAGTGATGATGGTGATGACGCGCCGGCGAGGGGGAGCCGGCCGGATCCGGCGAGGCGGAGATGTCTCCCTGCCCGTTCCCTCCCGGACCGAGCGGGAGAAGGCCGACGGGGGCCGGGGCTCGACGCGGGAAGGAGGACCGAGGGGGGGCCGGGGCTCGCCGGCGGGAGGAGGTGGCGCGCCGGCAAGGGAGGGGGGCCGCCGAGGGAGGAGGAGGCCGTGAGGGGGGGTCCGCCGGGGGAGGAGGAGGCCGCGGGGAGGGATGCCGGCGGGAGGAGGAGAGGCCGCTGGCGGGATGGGAGAGGGGCTCGGTGGGAGATCTGGCGTGGGGGAGAGGGGCGACGGGAGGGGAGGGAGAGGAGGGATCGATGGGAGGGATCCACGGGAGAGAGGAGTTGCTCTCGTGGGGGGTGGGGGGGGGTTGTCGGTGGGGGTGGGGGGGGGGGGACCGAGAGGGAGCGTGGGGGAGTGGGGCCCGGTTGGTGGGGGGTGAACGAGAGGTGGGGAGGGGCCTCTCGTGGGGGTGTGAACGAGAGGTGGGGAGGGGCCTCTCGTGGGGGTGGGGCCGAGGGGAGCGTGGGGGGGGCGCTGCCGGCGCACGGGGGGGGGGGGGGAGGGAGTAGCGAGGGGAGGGGCTGCTCGCCAGGGGGGGCTAGGGTTTGGATCACGGGGCGCGGGTGGGCTGGCCAGCTGGGCCTTTTGGCCCAGCTCGGCCAGGGGGTGGGGGTTGCTTCTTTCTTTCTTTTTATTATTATTATTTTTTTCTTTCTAATTTATTTTCTTTCTTTTATTATTTATTTTACTATTTGATTTTTTTTAACACTTTCTTTTATTATACTTTATTTTATCATTATTATTTTTAATACTTTCCTTTTTATATATATCCTTCTTAATATTTGTAATGAACTTATAAAGTATTTTTCCCTTGCTTTCAAATTTTGGATCCGGACAGACTCGAATCAACGCGGCTCTGAGATGGGAATTCGATGACGTGGCATCATTAGCTGTTGATCACTGTAGGTTAATTACAATAATTACTGTTGCAAAAGTCGAGGATGTCACATAGCTAATCTAATTATAGGCCATTTAATACCTAAGTTAGGGGGAATATGTCATCTTGGAGCTAAGTTAGCCTTATTATGTCATTTAGGAGAGAACTTAGCGAACTATAGGTCATTTATTATTAAATAGGTCATTTTAGAGCTAATCAAGCTAATTATGTCATTTAGGTGGAAGCCTAGCTAACTATATGTCGTTCCGGAGCTAACTTGGGTTAAATATGTCATTTTGGAGGATAATTAGCTAAGAATGCATTTTTGGAGCTAATTATGTCAGTTCGAGGATAAATAGCTAAGTATAGGTCATGTTTTATTAAATAGACCATTTTGGAGCTAACTAAGCTAATTATGTCATTTAGGTGGATGCCTAGCTAACTATAGGTCATTTCGGAGCTAACTTGGGTAAAATAGGTCATTTCGGAGCTAACTTGGGTAAAATAGGTCATTTCGGAGCTAACTTGGGTAAAATAGGTCATTCTGGGGCAAACTATGCTTATTAAGCCATTTTAGATCTAGCTAAGCTAATTATATGCCATTTAATACCTAAGTTAGGCGGAATAGGTCATCTTGGATCTAAGTGTGACATCCTCGACTTTTGCTACAGTGATTATTGTAATTAAGCTAGAGTGATCAACAGCTAATGATGCCACGTCATCGGATTCCCATCTCAGACCCGCGTTGATTCGCGTCTGTTCGGATCCAAAATTTGAAAGCAAAGGGGGAAGTACTTTATCGGTTCATTACAAGTATTAAAAGAATATGTATATGAAAGAGAGAATTAAAAGTATGTATAATAAATCGTAAAATAAAGTATATTAAAAGAAAGTATTTAAAAATAAAATCAGTTAGTGAAAAGAAATTAGAAAGAAAGAAATAATAAAAAGAAAAGGGAAAACAATCTAAAACAAAAAAAACAAACAAATTAAAAAAAAAGGAAAGGCAACCCCCACCCCGTGGCCTGGTTGGGCCAAAAGGGCCAACCGGCCAGGCCTCCCGCGCCCCTCCCACTAAACCCTAGAGCCCTGGCGGCAGGCGAGCCCCTCCCTCGCTACTCCCACCGCCGCCGCCAGCCTCCCCCTCGTGGGGGGCCACACCCCACCCCCACGACAGCGCCCCCCCCCCCCACTCTCGGTCCTCTCCCCCCATCCCACCGACACCCCTGCCCACGAGAGGACCCCCATCTCCCTCCCACGACAGAGCCCCTCCACACCCCGTCGCCCCCCTCCTCTCCACCTCGCCTACTCCCTCCCAGATCCCTCCTCCTCCGGCGGCGAGCCGCCCCTCCTCGGTTCTCCTTCCCCCGGCGAGCTACCCTCTCGGCCCCCCATCGTCCTCCCAGAGACCGAGGTCCCCCGTGCCTCCCCACTTCGGCGCCACCCCCTGCAACCTCTCACCACGCGGCACCACCTCCGCCCTGCAAGCTCCGGCGAGCCCCCACGCCACGGCTTCACCACGCCGGCGACCCCCCTGCCTCTCCTCACCGAGGGGGCCCCCCTCCCCGTCGCGCCCCCCTCCTCCCGCTCGGTCCAGGAGGGACCGGGCAGGGAGACCGGCCTCCCTCGGCCCCTTCACCACGCCGGCGAGCCCCTCTTCCACCGGGCCTCCCCTACTCCTCTTCCTCGCCGGATCCGGCCGGTTCCCCTCGCCGACGCGTCACCATCATCACCGTCCCCTTCATCACCGGAGCCGCGTCGCCGTCTCCACCGTCACTTTTGTGCGAACTCCGGCTTCACCGGGCCGTCACGTCACCGTCGGTGAGCCCCTCCTCGGGCTCCTCCCACCTTGTCGTTCTCCTCGACGTCCCGGTTCCGTTCCGGCAAACGGGGCCTCGATCCGTCGACGGTGGACTCCGGTAGGAGGATTTGAAGTTTGTGTTCTTCTAGGTGGAGTTAGAGAGAGTTCTCTGTCTGTGTTAACAGAGAGATGAGTGTTGAGAGTTTTGAGAGAAAAATAAAAATAAAAACAAATGTTGTATTAGATGCGTATGTATGTATGTATGTATGAGATGTGATGTATGTATTTGCGTATATGGATATTTAGAGGAATACGGTATTTGCACGGTTAGGTATCTAATAAAAATAAATGAGAAAATAACCTTAGGCCACTTACCGGTGGGCCAATGCACCTGCTGTCTATGACATGGAGGCCCCACGCGATAATTAAAAATATTGTTTTTCTTAAATAAATAAATAAATAGATATATTAGTTAAAATAATTAATTAACATAATTAGAGTATGACACGTGGGTCCCTCTTTGAATTAATCTGATTAATAAATAATTAATCTTAATAAAACTTGTGCCTATGACGTTCGGACCCGCTGGTCAGTTGACCAGTCAAATGTGATGTCAGCATGACATCGCGATGATGTCATAATAGGATTTTACTAAATCTTTTAAATCTGTTTTTAATTCTTAAATAATTAATAAAACTTTAAAAATTAATATAAAATAATCCGTAAGTCAGATCAAAATATTTTCAACATGAAAGTTGATCAGCAAAACGAGACGAACCCGGCTACACGGTCCGTTCGTCTATCACGCGTCCCTAGCTTAGCAAACATGGAACTTTTCCATCGTTTCTAGTATAACCGGTAGTAGCCCGAGACCCGGAAAATATCGTCAGATATTCTTCCGACCCGTCTATGACGGATGTTGCTGCGTTAGCTCATGTCTAGCCTGCATCTTTCCATGTCCTGCTTTGTGTTGCATCGGTGCTATTATTTATTGTTTCTTCCCCCTCTTCTTACCGGTAGACCCCGAGACTGACGCTGCTGCCGGGTACATCTACGACCCTGCCGATCAGTCCTTTGCCGCAGAGCAGCAAGGCAAGCAAACTCCCCTTGATCATTCCTATATCGCCTATGTCTTTCTTCCTACTGCTTGCATTAGTATTTTGCTACTGTTGTAGTTAGCTCCTATATCTGATGCATAGCCTGATTTTGATGAACTGCTACTTTCAGTCCTGTACTTTTAATATGCGTAGTATAGGTGGAGCAGTCATCCCCTCTGACCCCGTAGCTCAGTTGCCCCGCTTGTTTTCAAATCTCGATCTTTGATCGACGAGCCAGACCCGACACAGCACATTCACCCCCCTTCGTTGTACGACGCTACAGCGATACTATCGGGTACCGAGGGTGACACCTCGCTAAGTACTCCTGATGATATCTCTGTAGTATAGATAGTCGGTCGTGGTTATCGAGGGTGATTCCTCTTTCACCATTCCCGATGACGCCCCTGTCGTGCAACCCCGCGAGTGTGGGACCCCCGAGGGTGATTCCTCTAAGACCACCTTGACGGGTACATCGTTCGGGATCCAACGAGGGTGATACCTCGGATTCCCCCGATGTTACGACCACACAGTTACTCGACCATGTTACTGGGATCTTCGGTGATTAGTTGTAAGACGGGTGGATTTCCCGCGAGACTGTGTTGCTGGCCTAATTAAAATGCTAATGGATTTGGGTATTTGATCTGGGTTGGTCGGAGACCTTTTCGCACTAACCGGCTACGCGTAAGAATGATGGGTACTCGGCGTCGCGGTATCAGCCGAAGCTTTTCAGATGCCAGCAGTGTAGCGGGGCGCGCCCGAGTGGTCCCGAGATGCATCGCGCTTGTGATTAAGGGGTGCTAGGACTGACGTCGGCCGCCCACGCCACGTGCAGGAGCGTGAAGAGGAACTGGGCCCATGAACCCTTTGTGCTTAGGATATAGACCGGCGGGCTGGTCTCTCTGATTAGTCTTAGGTGGGGCTGCGACGTGTCGATATTCCGAGGCCGGGCAGGACCCAGAAAAGTATGTCCGGCCAGAGTGTTATCGAGCGTGACGGGACATGTGGTGCACCCCTACAGGGATGAAAATTAACTATTCGGATAGCCGTGTCCACGGTTACAGGACGACTTGGAGTTGTGCCCCGATCTTATACAACTACAATTGTTACTTAACTGGAATTAGTTTGGCTCGGGATTGCTTCCTCGCAGGGAGTCGAGGGAGGATATTTAGGCGTGACCTCACTTTAATATTGCTGCAACAATATGACTATTAATGTGTTACCCCTGTTCTACTCTCGTCTATTGCTGCTAGATCCTGAAGATGCTAGTCTTCGATAGGACTAGGTCTTCTCTCTCTATTCTCGCATTGCTCCAGTCAGTCCACATATAACCCCCCCTTCTTTGATACTGATGCATATTTAGAATAGTTCTGATGTAAGACTTGCGAGTACTTTGGATGAGTACTCACCGCTGCTTTGCTCCCCCCTTGTTCCCTTGATCCGTTTGCTGCGACCAGATGATGAAGCCCAGGAGATGGAGGTCCCCGCCGCCGACGACTGCTAGCCAAACGGTGCATACTACTACGTGGAGGCCGCTGATGATCAGGAGTAGTTAGGAGGTTCCCAGGCAGGAGGCCTCGCCTCGTTCGATCGTTGTATCTTTTGTGCTAGCCTTCTCTAAGGCACCCCATGTTTTATGTCTGTACTCAGATATTTGTTTCTTCCGCTGACTCGTGTGCTTATCGAGCTTTCGTATTCTAGCCCTCGAGGCCCCTGGCTTGTAATATGAAGCTGATGTTATTTTATTTGTGTCTAGAGTTGTGTTGTGATATCTTCCCGTGAGTCCTTGGGTTTGATCATACGCATTTGCGTGTATGATTAGCGTACGATTAAGCCGAGGGCGTCACACTAAGTTAGCCTTATTATGTCATTTCGAGGATAATTAGCTAAGTATATGTCATTCTGGAGCTAATTATGTCATTTCGAGGATAATTATCGAAGTATAGGTCATGTTTTATTAAATAGACCATTTTGGAGCTAACTAAGCTAATTATGTCATTTAGGTGGAAGCCTAGCTAACTATAGGTCATTTCGAGCTAACTTCGGTAAAATAGGTCATTCCGGAGCAAACTATGCTTATTCAGCCATTTTGGATCTAGCTAAGCTAATTATAGCCCATTTAATACCTAAGTTAGGGGGAATAGGTCATCTTGGAGCTAAGTTAGCTTTATTATGTCATTTCAAGGATAATTAGCTAAGTATATGTCATTTTGGAGCTAATTATGTCATTTTGAGGATAATTATCTAAGTATAGGTCATGTTTTATTAAATAGACCATTTTGGAGCTAACCAAGCTAATTATGTCATTTAGGTGGAAGCCTAGCTAATTATAGGTCATTTCGGAGCTAACTTCGGTAAAATAGGTCATTCCGGAGCAAACTATACTTATTAAGCCATTTTGGATCTAGCTAAGCTAATTATAGGTCATTTAATACCTAAGTTAGGGGGAATAGGTCATCTAGGACCTAAGTTAGCCTTATTATGTCATTTAGGACACAACTTAGCTAACTACATGTCATTTATTATTAAATAGGTCATTTTAGAGCTAATCAAGCTAATTATGTCATTTAGGTGGAAGCCTAGCTAACTATATGTCATTTCGGAGCTAACTTGGGTTAAATATGTCATTTTGGAGGATAATTAGCTAAGAATGCATTTTTGGAGCTAATTTTGTCAGTTCGAGGATAAATAGCTAAGTATAGGTCATGTTTTATTAAATAGACCATTTTGGAGCTAACTAAGCTAATTATGTCATTTAGGTGGAAGCCTAGCTAACTATAGGTCATTTCGGAGCTAACTTGGGTAAAATAGGTCATTTCGGAGCTAACTTGGGTAAAATAGGTCATTCTGGGCAAACTATGCTTATTAAGCCATTTTAGATCTAGCTAAGCTAATTATATGCCATTTAATACCTAAGTTAGGGGGAATAGGTCATCTTAGATCTAAGTTAGTCTTATTATGTCATTTCGAGGATAATTAGCTAAGTATATGTCATTTTGGAGCTAATTATGTCATTTCGAGGATAATTATCTAACTATAGGTCATGTTTTATTAAATAGACTATTTTGGAGCTAACTAAGCTAATTATGTCATTTAGGTGGAAGCCTAGCTAACTATAGGTCATTTCGGAGCTAACTTCGGTAAAATAGGTCATTCCGGAGCAAACTATGCTTATTAAGCCATTTTGGATCTAGCTAAGCTAATTATAGGTCATTTAATACCTAAGTTAGGGGGAATAGGTCATCTAGGACCTAAGTTAGCCTTATTATGTCATTTAGGACACAACTTAGCTAACTACATGTCATTTATTATTAAATAGGTCATTTTTGAGCTAACTAAGCTAATTATGACATTTAGGTGGAAGCCTAGCTAACTATATGTCGTTTCAGAGCTAACTTGGGTTAAATATGTCATTTTGGAGCATAATTAGCTAAGAATGCATTTTTGGAGCTAATTATGTCAGTTCGAAAATAAATAGCTAAGTATAGGTCATGTTTTATTAAATAGACCATTTTGGAGCTAACTAAGCTAATTATATCATTCAGGTGGAAGCCTAACTAAATATAGGTCATTTTGGAGCTAACTTGGGTGAAATAGGTCATTCCGGAGCAAATATACTTATTAAGCCATTTTGGATCTACCTAAGCTAATTATATGCCATTTAATACCTAAGTTAGGGGGAATAGGTCATCTTGGATCTAAGTTAGCCTTATTATGTCATTTCGAGGATAATTAGCTAAGTATATGTCATTTTGGAGCTAATTATGTCATTTCGAGGATAAATAGCTAAGTATAGGTCGTGTTTTATTAAATAGACCACTTTAGAGCTAACTAAGCTAATTATGTCATTTAGATGGAGCCTAGCTAACTATAGGTCATTTTGGAGCTAACTTTGGTAAAATAGGTCATTCTGGAGCAAACTATACTTATTAAGCCATTTTGGATCTAGCTAACCTAATTATAGGCCATTTAATACCTAAGTTAGGGGGAATAGGTTATCTTGGAGCTAAGTTAGCCTTATTAGGTCATTTCGAGGATAATTAGCTAAGTATATGTCATTTTGGAGCTAATTATGTCATTTCAAGGATAATTAGCTAAGTATAGGTCATGTTTTATTAAATAGACCATTTTGGAGCTAACTAAGCTAATTATGTCATTTAGGTGGAAGCCTAGCTAACTATAGGTCATTTCGGAGCTAACTTGGGTAAAATAGGCCATTCAGGAGCAAACTATGCTTATTAAGCCATTTTGGATCTAGCTAAGCTAATTATATGCCATTTAATACCTAAGTTAGGGGAATAGGTCATCTTGGAGCTAAGTTAACCTTATTATGTCATTTAGGACAGAACTTAGCTAAATAGAGGCCATTTAATATTAAATAGGTCATTTTGGAGCTAACTAAGCTAATTATGACATTTAGGTGGAAGCCTAGCTAACTATATGTCGTTTCGGAGCTAACTTGGGTTAAATATGTCGTTTTAGAGGATAATTAGCTAAGAATGCATTTTTGTAGCTAATTATGTCAGTTCGAGGATAAATAGCTAAGTATAGGTCATGTTTTATTAAATAGACCATTTTGGAGCTAACTAAGCTAATTATATCATTCAGGTGGAAGCCTAACTAAATATAGGTCATTTTGGAGCTAACTTGGGTGAAATAGGTCATTCCGGAGCAAATATACTTATTAAGCCATTTTGGATCTACCTAAGCTAATTATATGCCATTTAATACCTAAGTTAGGGGGAATAGGTCATCTTGGATCTAAGTTAGCCTTATTATGTCATTTCGAGGATAATTAGCTAAGTATATGTCATTTTGGAGCTAATTATGTCATTTCGAGGATAAATAGCTAAGTATAGGTCGTGTTTTATTAAATAGACCACTTTAGAGCTAACTAAGCTAATTATGTCATTTAGATGGAGCCTAGCTAACTATAGGTCATTTTGGAGCTAACTTTGGTAAAATAGGTCATTCTGGAGCAAACTATACTTATTAAGCCATTTTGGATCTAGCTAACCTAATTATAGGCCATTTAATACCTAAGTTAGGGGGAATAGGTTATCTTGGAGCTAAGTTAGCCTTATTAGGTCATTTCGAGGATAATTAGCTAAGTATATGTCATTTTGGAGCTAATTATGTCATTTCAAGGATAATTAGCTAAGTATAGGTCATGTTTTATTAAATAGCCATTTTGGAGCTAACTAAGCTAATTATGTCATTTAGGTGGAAGCCTAGCTAACTATAGGTCATTTCGGAGCTAACTTGGGTAAAATAGGCCATTCAGGAGCAAACTATGCTTATTAAGCCATTTTGGATCTAGCTAAGCTAATTATATGCCATTTAATACCTAAGTTAGGGGAATAGGTCATCTTGGAGCTAAGTTAACCTTATTATGTCATTTAGGACAGAACTTAGCTAAATAGAGGCCATTTAATATTAAATAGGTCATTTTGGAGCTAACTAAGCTAATTATGACATTTAGGTGGAAGCCTAGCTAACTATATGTCGTTTCGGAGCTAACTTGGGTTAAATATGTCGTTTTAGAGGATAATTAGCTAAGAATGCATTTTTGTAGCTAATTATGTCAGTTCGAGGATAAATAGCTAAGTATAGGTCATGTTTTATTAAATAGACCATTTTGGAGCTAACTAAGCTAATTATGTCATTTAGGTGGAGCCTAGCTAACTGTAGGTCATTTCGGAGCTAACTTTGGTAAAATAGGTCATTCTGGAGCAAACTATGCTTGTTAAGCCATTTTGGATCTAGCTAACCTAATTATAGGCCATTTAATACCTAAGTTAGGGGGAATAGGTTATCTTGGAGCTATGTTAGCCTTATTAAGTCATTTCGAGGATAATTATCTAAGTATATGTCATTTTGGAGCTAATTATGTCATTTCGAGGATAATTAGCTAAGTATAGGTCATGTTTTATTAAGTAGACCATTTTGGAGCTAACTAAGCTAATTATGTCATTTAGGTGGAAGCCTAGCTAACTATAGGTCATTTCGGAGCTAACTTGGGTAAGATAGGCCATTCAGGAGCAAACTATGCTTATTAAGCCATTTTGGATCTAGCTAAGCTAATTATATGCCATTTAATACGTAAGTTAGGGGGAATAGGTCATCTTGGAGCTAAGTTAACCTTATTATGTCATTTCGAGGATAATTATCTAAGTATATGTCATTTTGGAGCTAATTATGTCATTTCGAGGATAATTAGCTAAGTATAGGTCATGTTTTATTAAATAGCCATTTTGGAGCTAATAAGCTAATTATGTCATTTAGGTTGAAGCCTAGCTAACTATAGGTCATTTCGGAGCTAACTTGGGTAAAATAGGTCAATCCGGAGCAAACTATGCTTATTAAGCCATTTTGGATCTAGCTAAGCTAATTTTAGGCCATTTAATACCTAAGTTAGGGGGAATTGGTCATCTTGGAGCTAAGTTAGCCTTATTATGTCATTTCGAGGATAATTAGCTAAGTATATGTCATGTTGGAGCTAATTATATCATTTCAAGGATAATTAGCTAAGCATAGGTCATGTTTTATTAAATAGACCATTTTGGAGCTAACTAAGCTAATTATGTCATTTAGGTGGAAGCCTAGCTAACTATAGGTCATTTCGGAGCTAACTTAGGTAAAATAGGTCATTCCGGAGCAAACTATGCTTATTAAGCCATTTTGGATCTAGCTAAGCTAATTATAGGCCATTTAATACCTAAGTTAGGGGAATAGGTCATCTAGGACCTAAGTTAGCCTCATTATGTCATTTCGAGGATAATTAGCTAAGTATATGTCATTTTGGAGCTAATTATGTCATTTCGAGGATAATTATCTAAATATAGGTTATGTTTTATTAAATAGACCATTTTGGAGCTAACTAAGCTAATTATGTCATTTAGGTGGAAGCCTAGCTAACTATAGGTCATTTTGGAGCTAACTTGGGTAAAATAAGTCATTCCGGAGCAAACTATGCTTATTAAGCCATTTTGGATCTAGCTAAGCTAATTATAGGCCATTTAATACCTAAGTTAGGGGGAATAGGTCATCTTGGAGCTAAGTTAGCCTTATTATGTCATTTCAATGATAATTAGCTAAGTATATGTCATTTTGGAGCTAATTATGTCATTTCGAGGATCATTAGCTAAGTATAGGTCATGTTTTATTAAATAGACCATTTTGGAGCTAACTAAGCTAATTATGTCATTTAGGTGGAAGCCTAGCTAACTATAGGTCATTTCGGAGCTAACTTGGGTAAAATAGGTCATTCCGGAGCAAACTATGCTTATTACGCCATTTTGGATCTAGCTAATCTAATTATAGGCCATTTAATACCTAAGTTAGGGGGAATATGTCATCTAGGAGCTAAGATAGCCTTATTATGTCATTTAGGATAGAACTTAGCTAACTATAGGTCATTTATTATTAACTAGGTCATTTTAGAGCTAATCAAGCTAATTATGTCATATAGGTGGAAGCCTAGCTAACTGTATGTCGTTTCGGAGCTAACTTGGGTTAAATATGTCATTTTGGAGGATAATTAGCTAAGAATGCATTTTGGAGCTAATTATGTCATTTCGAGGATAAATAGCTAAGTATAGGTCATGTTTTATTAAATAGACCATTTTGGAGCTAACTAAGCTAATTATGTCATTTAGGTGGAAGCCTAGCTAACTATAGGTCATTTTGGAGCTAACTTGGGTAAAATAGGTCATTCTGGAGCAAACTATGCTTACTAAGCCATTTTAGATCTAGCTAAGCTAATTATATGCCATTTAATACCTAAGTTAGGGGGAATAGGTCATCTTGGATCTAAGTTAGCCTTATTATGTCATTTCGAGGATAATTAGCTAAGTATATGTCATTTTGGAGCTAATTACGTCATTTCGAGGATAATTATCTAAGTATAGGTCATGTTTTATTAAATAGATCATTTTGGAGCTAACTAAGCTAATTATGTCATTTAGGTGGAAGCCTAGCTAACTATAGGTCATTTCGGAGCTAACTTTGGTAAAATATGTCATTCCGGAGCAAACTATGCTTATTAAGCCATTTTGGATCTAGCTAACCTAATTAGAGGACATTTAATACCTAAGTTAGGGGGAATAGGTCATCTTGGAGCAAAGTTAGCCTTATTATGCCATTTCGATGATAATTAGCTAAATATATGTCATTTTGGAGCTAATTATGTCATTTCGAGGATAATTAGCTAAGTATAGGTCATGTTTTATTAAATATACCATTTTGAGCTAACTAAGCTAATTATGTCATTTAGGTGGAAGCCTAGCTAACTATAGGTCATTCCGTAGCTAACTTGGGTAAAATAGGTCATTCCGGAGCAAACTATGCTTATTAAGCCATTTTGGATCTAGCTAAGCTAATTTTAGGCCATTTAATACCTAAGTTAGGGGGAATAGGTCATCTTGGAGCTAAGTTAGCCTTATTATGTCATTTCGAGGATAATTAGCTAAGTATATGTCATGTTGGGAGCTAATTATATCATTTCGAGGATAATTAGCTAAGTATCGGTCATGTTTTATTGAATAGACCATTTTGGAGCTAACTAAGCTAATTATGTCATTTAGGTGGAAGCCTAGCTAACTATAGGTCATTTCGGAGCTAACTTGGGTAAAATAAGTCATTCCGAAGCAAACTATGCTTATTAAGCCATTTTGGATCTAGCTAAATTAATTATAGGCCATTTAATACCTAAGTTAGGGGCAATAGGTCATCTTGGAGCTAAGTTAGCCTTATTATGTCATTTAGGAGGAACGTAGCTAACTATAGGTCATTTATTATTAAATATTTCATTCTAGAGCTAATCAAGCTAATTATGTCATTTAGGTGGAAGCGTAGCTAACTATATGTCGTTTCAGAGCTAACTTGGGTTAAATATGTCATTTTGGAGGATAATTAGCTAAGAATGCATTTTCGGAGTTAATTATGTCAGTTCGAGGATAAATAGCTAAGTATAGGTCATGTTTTATTAAATAGACCATTTTGAAGCTAACTAAGCTAATTATGTCATTTATATGGAAGCCTAGCTAACTATAGGTCATTTCGGAGCTAACTTGGGTAAAATAGGTAGGTCATTCTGGAGCAAACTATGCTTATTAAGCCATTTTGGATCTAGCTAAGCTAATTATATGCCATTTAATACCTAAGTTGGGGGGAATAGGTCATCTTGGATCTAAGTTAACCTTATATTATCATTTCGAGGATAATTAGCTAAGTATATGTCATTTTGGAGCCAATTATGTCATTTCGAGGATAATTATCTAAGTATAGGTCATGTTTTATTAAATATACCATTTTGGAGCTAACTAAGCTAATTATGTCATTTAGGTGGAAGCCTAGCTAACTATAGGTCATTTCGGAGCTAACTTGGGTGAAATAGGTCATTCCGGAGCAAACTATGCTTATTAAGCCCATTTTGGATGTAGCTAAGCTAATTATAGGCCATTTAATACCTAAGTTAGGGGGAATAGGTCATCTTGGAGCTAAGTTAGCCTTATTATGTCATTTCGACGATAATTAGCTAAGTATATGTCATTTTGGAGCTAATTATGTCATGTCGAGGATAATTAGCTAAGTATAGGTCATGTTTTATTAAATAGACCATTTTGGAGCTAACTAAGCTAATTATGTCATTTAGGTGGAAGCCTAGCTAACTATAGGTCATTTTGGAGCTAACTTGGGTAAAATAGGTCATTCCGGAGCAAACTATGCTTATTAAGCCATTTTGGATCTAGCTAACCTAATTATAGGCCATTTAATACGTAAGTTAGGGGGAATAGGTCATGTTGGAGCTAAGTTAGCCTTATTATGTTATTTCGATGATAATTAGCTAAGTATATGTCATTTTGGAGCTAATTATGTCATTTCGAGGATAATTAGCTTAGTATAGGTCATGTTTTATTAAATAGACCATTTTGGAGCTAACTAAGCTAATTATGTCATTTAGGTGGAAGCCTAGCTAACTATAGGTCATTTCGGAGCTAACTTGGGTAAAATAGGCCATTCAGGAGCAAACTATGTTTATTAAGCCATTTTGGATCTGGCTAAGCTAATTATAGGCCATTTAATACCTAAGTTACGGGGAATATGTCATCTTGGAGCTAACTTAGCCTTATTATGTCATTTGGGAGAGAACTTAGCTAACTATAGGTCATTTATTATTAACTAGCTCATTTGGAGCTAACTAAGCTAAATATGTCATTTAGGTGGAACCCTTGCTAACTATATGTCGTTTCAGAGTTAACTTGGGTTAAATATGTCGTTTTGGAGGATAATTAATTAAGAATGCATTTTTGGAGCTAATTATGTCAGTTTGAGGATAAATAGCTAAGTATAGGTCATGTTTTATTAAGTAGACCATTTTGGAGCTAACTAAGCTAATTATGTTATTTAGTTGGAAGCCTAGCTAACTATAGGTCATTTCGGAGCTAACTTGGGTGAAATAGGTCATTCCGGAGCAAACTATGCTTATTAAGCCATTTTGGATCTAGCTAAGCTAATTATAGGCCATTTAATACCTAAGTTAGGGGGAATAGGTCATCTTGAGCTAAGTTAGCCTTATTATGTCATTTAGGAGAGAACTTAGCTAACTATAGGTCATTTATTATTAAATAGGTCATTTTGGAGCTAACTAAGCTAATTATGTCATTTAGGTGGAAGCCTAGCTAACTATATGTCGTTTCAGAGCTAACTTGGGTTAAATATGTCATTTTGGACAATAACTAGCTAAGAATGCATTTTTTGAGCTAATTATGTTATCTCGAGGATAATTAGCTAAGTATAGGTCATGTTTTATTAAATAGACCATTTTGCAGCTAACTAAGCTAATTATGTCATTTAGGTGGAAGCCTAGCTAACTATAGGTCATTTCAGAGCTAACTAGGTAAAATAGGTCATTACGGAGCAAATTATGCTTATTAAGCCATTATTAAAACACTAGAAGAGAACTTAGCTAAGTATATGTAATTTTTAATAAAGCACTAGAAATAACATACCATTATTGTCATCACGACGGTGAAGCCTAGCTAACTATAGGTCATTTCGGAGCTAACTTTGGTAAAATATGTCATTCCGGAGCAAACTATGCTTATTAAGCCATTTTGGATCTACCTAA